>NC_091562.1:24247706-24257335 GCF_042767895.1 Penaeus vannamei
AATTACACTGTTTATTGAATGATATCAACTACATTCAAAAGGGTATATTAGTTTACGTCAGCATATTCAATTACATATACATAGTAAGTAAAATGAGTATGTAAAACCTAATATAAATTTTCATAATATTCTTTTGACCATTCGAACACACTCTGTAAATAAAACATGAAATACTTCCCCGTATATTATTCGTCATGGAACACTTTTGGAGGCCTGAATATTGCCCAAGATCAAAGCATAAATGATATAAGAAAAAACAGTAACAAGTCTTACATGACATATCGCATAAAAATGTACACATACGAAAGATAAATCTGAACCTCGCTTTTCTTAGCCGTAGCCCTATTAATTAATACGAAAGCATTTAAACCTTAAACTCTATATTATTATATATGGTAGTAGTGTATATTCTTAATACATTTCTGCATATATGTATATATATACATATACATACATAAATGCATATATATGTATATGTATATATATGTGTATATATATATATATATGTATGTATATATATATATATATATATATATATATATATATATATATATATATATATATATATATATATATATGTGTGTGTGTGTGTGTGTGTGTGTGTGTGTGTGTGTGTGAGTGTGTGTGTGTGTATACTGTATATATAGGTATGTATGTATATACATTTCTGTATGTATATATATAATATGTATATGCATATATGCACACATATATACATACATATATACACGCGCGCGCGCGCGCGTAAATACTTTCAAACTAGTAATTAGTGCAATAATATCCTCATTAACATCATCAAAGATACTAATATTGCACCATACAGTGCAGCATCAACTTTGAACTTCCCATTTTCTTCCAGTTTTGAAACGAGCAGAGGTGCTCCGCGCGCTCATCAGCCAGGTGCAGTTGCTTATATATGACTCCGCCCCCATAAATAGGGGCGGAGTCATGGGAATCTGTAGTACTACACCTCTTGGCACCGGAAAAAAGGCCTTATATATATATATATATATATATATATATATATATATATATATATATATATATATATATATATATACATATATATGCATTTATGTATGTATATGTATATATATACATATATGCAGAAATATAATATTAAAAATATACACTACTACCATGTATAATAATATAGAGTTTAAGGTTTATATGCTTTCGTATTAACGGGGCTACGGCTACGAAGATCGACGTTCAGGTTTATCTTTTGTATGTGTACATTTTTATGCGATATGTCATGTAAGGCTTGTTAATGATTTTCTTATATCATTTATACTTTAATCCTGGGAAATATTCAGGCCTCCAAAAATGTTCCATGACGAATAATATACGGGGAAGCTCATATTTTATTTACAGAATGTGTTCGAATGGTCAAAAGAATATGAACATTTATATTAGGTTTTACATACTCATTTTACTTACTATGTATATATAATTGAATATGCTGACGTAAACTTATATATACTTTTGAATGTAGTTGATATCAATCAATAAATAGTGTAATTTTCAAAATATTTAAAGAAGCGTGACCTTCGAAACCATTGTCGATGGACGAATGAAGAAATATGATGGGAGGCGCTTAGGGCCCGCGCATTTTCAACTGATTTCGATAGTTTTCCGTCGTTTGATTTGTAATTTGAAGATGTTGATAACTAATAACTTGTATTTATTGTTATTTCCTAATATTACATCAGTAAACCAGTGATGTGTTAATTGATGCAATTCAAAAACAAAATCAGATTCGTCAACTCGAGTTCAATTCCTAGGAATGGGGGTGGAGCCGCACCTGTGGCACAGCGTAGAAGCATCGGCAGCGTTGCTGTCGCGATCGGCCCGGAGAATGTCGCAAATGAAAAAACGACACCTTCTAGTGTAGTTAGACAGTTTCTTGGCACCGGAAAAAGGCCTTTTCTTGTTTATTGCATGCAGAAAACAATGGCCATTATTACAACATTCTAAGACATAAATGTATTCACATCTCTTTATAGAAAATGTCTTTGATGTATAACTTAAGAAAAAGCGACATTGAACCTGTAAACTCGTTTTATCTAAAATGTACACGACTTCTCATAGTGAGTGTGTCGTAGGGCTGAAGGTTTAAAGTCACTATATAGGACTATGACTATCTCTGGTGATGCCCAGCTAGAAGACGAGCTGACGTGACCAAATAAAATTTCCGCTGCTGTGATGTTCGGTCTGCTACATCTTATCAGGTTTCAGAAATTCTTATATTTAATTTATTTGAAAAAAATAGAATATCTCAATATTGTTTTAAGCGCCTTCCTTTTGTGTCAAACCATCTGTAGTCATATTTTGTCGTATTTTGTTTCCATTTAGCAGACGGATTTCCGTAGAATTCCATCCCAGACATTGAATGCAACAATGATGGAAGGAGGATAAATAAGTGTTTGAATTTCTTAGAGTGGTTTACATTTAGCTTTAAAATAACAAGAGACTATGATTACTTTTTGATAAGAAACAAGAATTTTTATTAATGATATTGTAGAGTTACGTATTTTTAGTTACACGAACGCGCCCGGATTGATGGATTCGCTTATGCGAACGGGTGGTCGTGTTGCCCACTTGGGGTGCTCACTTTTTATTTTAATGCCTTTTTCTGATGCCCTTTTGGCAAACCCTTGCCCTTTTTATAAACGCCACACCTCCAGAAGTATATATAGTAAGTTTTGGGTCCGATAGGGGCTCGTTTAGCCCACACTAAAACCTCTTACAATTTGGGTACTTGGCTACTCCTGCCGTGACGCGCCATGGAGTCGCCACAGAGGGCAGTTGGCGGGTGACCTTGACTGTGGAGAGGTGTGAGAGTGGGCTGGGGAGGACTCCTGATTTTCCAGATTTTCTCGTGCTGTGATATACTGTGATACTACCGTTGTTTTTACCAGTGATTGTCCTTGCCTCATCTGTGATTCCAAGGCTGTAGTAGCAGTAGTGCTTTTCGTAAATAAAGCCGTGCACATAAACAGTACTTTGTGTCCACTCCTGTAGGAGGTAGGAATTGCCGGCTTTTCCCCCTGCCCATGCCCACATCTTCTTTACGGTCCGAGGATCACTCGTTAGCTCCTGTAGTAGGGTGAGTGTCGGTGCCCCCACACTTTTACCACGCTACAATATGTTTTTGAGATGTATCAAAACACAAATAGATTGATACACACTGTCGAAGTACAAAGTCACAGACAGATCTTCTGACCCATCAGGTATCAAGAAATTCCTATAGACATCTACTAACGAAATATAGCATGAATAGTATTTGTAATCAATGAATAAATACATTATGAATGCACTATTCTGATAATAGTCATCAGAGTCATTGCATTGTCATTGCTGTTAATATTGACATTCTTGATATTACTATTCATTATCATTATCATTATGTATTGTATTATCATTTACCATTATACTGTTAAACATCACCACTATATGAATACTAGGCTTAACAAAAATTGTATAGCATGGTAGGGGTGTGGAAATTTATGAAGGAACTTATACAAATGCTGCGAAATTGTTGTTTTTAGGACAATTAAGTTATAACCCATAATTCTAGCATGTGATGTGACATTAAGTGTAAGCCATTCACATTTCAATTACCATTTGATCATACTATTTCTTTATACACGCAAAGAAACCGCCGTGCCACGATCCACTATAGTTTGACCCGATGGATTTCGTACGCCCGACACCGATGCTCTCTCCACTGACTTCAAATAATTCGCGCTCAGATAAAACCTATATGTATGTATGTATATATGGATATATACATAAATATATACATATATACGCATTCTTATATGCATATATAAATGGAGATATATTATAGGAACTCATACTTATCCATGCATTTCATTGTTTTCTCATGTGTGCGTGAGGGAATATGTTAGTAAGTCAATGTATATTAAATAAATAAATAAATAAATAAAAAATAGTCAGTGCCAACCCCCCCCCCCCTCCCTCTTCTTTTCAGTTTCTCTCTTTCTCTTCCTCTGTCCGTCTGTCTGTCTCTGATATACACATGCACGCACGGCGCACCCCCAGTTCAGTTCAGCGAGATATACGGTCTAACTTCGCCCGAGCCTTTACGTATGTGTGGCTCGGCCTGTCACCTACGTATGTCTCAATTTATTTTCACTGAATTCTTACCGTGGTGGCGGATTGCCAACAGGCACTCTAGCCTTCAGATGTAAGCAAGAGGCATAATATTTTTACCAGCTGTGGTAGGTAATCCCAGTCTCAGAAATAGTGTACTCACAACTCTTTAAATAGTGTAACAGGGTGGCCTTAGGCTCGCCATAATGCTTGCACCACCTATAAACAAAGTCAGTTGTCTTTATAATTTGCCCTGCACAGTGGTAACCTAATCTTATTCTGTGCAGTATGGCCCGCACCTCTGTTAATTGTTCCAGAGTGTGTCCGTGGCTCATATAGCCTGTGGCATTTGAGTACCATCCGGCTGAGAGGGAGGTTCTTGCTTCTTCTCTGTGTAGGGGTAGGAGAGTTGCAAGGTCGATGGCGTTGGAACTGTGTCCAAAGATTTTTCGGCTTGGATAAATTGTCGTGGGATTTGGGTGCTTACCCCTGCCATTTTCAACTAGTCTGTCAGTGAGCTCATTTCCTCTGATGCCTATGTGGATGGGTACCCAGTTTAATATGATTCTTTTACCCTGAGCAAGAATCCTTTGAGCTATGGTAAGCAGTGGTCAGGATGTAGATGTTTTTGGGCATTGTCGGTTACCCTCATGGGTTTTGTGGCATCCCTTGCTGCAAAGCCAGCACCTGCAATGTGCTAGTTGCTCTTTGAGCTGATAGCATATTAGCTGTGTGTGAGAGTCAGTTGTTTGCAAAGTGCTTATAGTCCTTCTTTGTGTCTCAGTACTTTTTGTCTTATGTTTGTGTTCTATGGTACTTCGGTGATCTTGCAAAGGAACTGTGCTGCCATTACATCAATTCGAGAGTCCCGGGGCATAAGGTTTGCCTCCATGAAGAGGTTAAGGGCGTTTGTCCACCACCCGGAAGACTCTGGCAGCTTCATTTTGGATTGTCCCCAGTTTTTCTTTTAGTTTTGGCTTGGTAGCAATGAGGACAGCATAAGCATAGTCCACAATAGGGCACATCATGTACATAGAATGATCTCAGTACTTTGTGTTTTGCTTCAATGTGTCTCCCACTCATTGTTTTTATGACAGACATTCTTGTCTTGGTTCGGTCAACTAGGTACTGGATCTCCTTTTGGAAAGAGAGTTTCTGGTCGACCTACTTTAGGTCCATTCCCTGGACACGCAGACTTGTACCATGTACATTAATTCCGCGGCCATTCCTTTTTATGTCACAGGAGTGGGTGGAGCTTAGCGGTGTCTCGTCTCCGATCACGAGACAGAATTTGGGTACACCTTCATTGCCATCGGAAAAGATGGCACAAGTCTCACATCCATGGCCTTTGTCTTCAGTAATCTTTAGTTCTGTCCTACCACACTTAGAAACAAGGTCCAGGCAACGCTCGGTTTCTCCCAGGCAGTGTCGACCAGTAGAGATGATTGCAAGATCATCTGCATATGAAATAATTTTACACCCCCCTGGAAGGTGTATGTTGAGGATGTAGGACATTAGAGTGGCTGGATTGAGAAACTTACCCTATGGTATTCCATTTTCTAGTGGCATGTGCAGTGAAGGGTCTAAAAAACGAGATCTTGCTATTTCAAAAGCCTTCTCCAGATCTAGGAATACTGCCACAGATGTAACAGTGTTGGTTGTGCTTAAGAGCATAGCCATGTTGTGTGCTGTGCTCATACACAGAGGTGTTCATGTGGAGGTCCCAGTTTCTATAGGAGCCGGTTTAGTACAATCCTCTCTGCAATCTTGCCCAGACAGCTGAGGAGAGAGTTGGGGCAATACCTCCCCAGCTCCTTTAGTTTTGGAATGGATCTATGTCAGCCCTCTTCCAGCTCTGGGGTAGAGTGGAAGTTTGCCAGGATTTGTTTAGTTACAGGAATGCAAACTCACCTGCTGGCCCAAGGTAGGAAATAATGGGTAGATCCCATCAAAGCTCAAGGTTGATCCAGAATTGTTTTTATAGTGTTTTCTTAGTTTCCTTAGAAGATAGCATCAGTGGGTTGCCCTCAATCCAAATGGCAGACTGTTACTACTTATTCTTACAGAGAAGTCTGCCTCTGACAGAGAGTCATGATGTGTGCATCTCAGTGCTGAGCGTCTGGTGGCTCACCTGACCCAATTCCACAGCTCTGTAAGAGCGGTCTGGTGGCCATTCCAACCACTTTTCCTACATGACTCTCTTGGCAGTTTCCTTGGCATCCCTGACAACCCTTAGGAGGGCTAGGTTATCAGGGGTTCTTTGCCATCTGAAAAGTTTTCTACACAAGTTAACTCTGTGGTTGACCTTTATCTCGCCATCATAGTATCAGGCATATTAGTTTTAGGAATGGTCTGCAAAGCTGTCCCACTTATGCCATTGACAAGTCTGGGCTCAAGCATATCCACATTTTTCACTCAGTGGGGGTTCATTATTTCTAAGACAAGCCAAAGCATTCTGAAAGGCTTGCCAGTCTGGGATTGTGCTGTGGTCTTTGGGCATCCAAGATGGTGGTAACAATGCCAAAGTGATCATTCGTAAAAGTCATCACCACACCACCTGATTCTCTTCACCATTGTTGCAGTGGGAAAGGTGACGTCTAGGACCCCTCCCTTCTCATGCATTGGCTCTTGGGTGTCGAGAAGAGCGATCTCGGGGAATATCTCAAGTACATAGGCTATGCGATAACCTGCCACGGTTAGTCTCTTACAGGGAGTCAGGATGGGGTGGTGTGCTTTGAAGTCTGTTAAGATCACTCAGCTCTGTGCTACACAGACCTCGTTGATGTCTATACTCATACAGTTTGGTCTGCTGTACATATTGCACAGCTTGAGGAGGCTTCTGGCAAGGCAAATCTAAGCAGAAAGAGAGTCAACACCATCTTCACACTGCGGTGGATCGGCTATCAAGGATCAGGGCATTGTTGCTCTGACCAAGGTGATCAAGCTGATGCCAGCTGTGCTTGGCAACATGAGGACATGATAGCCTGACGGGCAAACAGGGTCCTCTGTTATTGTTTCCTGGATCATGATAATGTCAGTGTTCCTTGATCACACTATTGCCTGGAGGATGGGACTTCTTAAGTTAAAGCTACATGTCCTATTGTAGTATGTTTTGATGGTGTACCATGATGTTACTCTGTTTCACATTGTTTTTGGCATTGATGTACCTGCCTTCAGTCTCAGATGTCCCAGTGTTGGTGGCATCTGACATGGAATCCAATAACTCCATATTGAAGTTTTAGCACAAAGTTGGATTGGAGGTCTCCAGCTTCCTTCCCTTCAGGGGTGCAGCAATCTGGGTCACTGCCATTATGGCAACCCAAATTCCCTTCTCAATCTTCTTGCTCTATCTCCTCAAAGCTGTTGCAACTGAGAAGCTAAGCGGCACCCTCGTCTTCGAGATTCAGTGGTGAGATACACTCTTTCCTCTAATCTTTAAGCTCCTTCGTTCCCAGAAGGGAATTCAAGCTGACGTTCTTTGGGCACAATAGCCATGCCCTTATCTCTGGCAACCCAGATTTACAACTGGATTTGCCTCTGCATCTCCAATGCTCTGACCAATTGGTAGGCATTGCCAAAGCCTTCAGATTTATAGGGAACCTTGAACTGTGGGAAAAGCTTAAGAGGTCCAAACTGTCCCTCAGAGTTTGTCTCCGGCCTCGTCGTTTCGGACCGCCCCTTCGGAATAAGTTCAAGGCTTTGGTCGTGGGGGCGGCTGATTTGGCTGGTTCAGCTTTTGCCCCCATCTCGGTCTGGGAAGACGTTTGAGGGGGAAGTCAGAGGTCTCCCTCTTTTAGGTGCAGGCCTGGAGGGGCCTGCCCTCGAGTCCATCTGTTGGACAATTTCATGGACAGACTTTCGTTTGGGTGATGGTTTCTAAGTCTTGTCCCTTTTAGAAGCAGGCCTGACAGATTCAGCTTGTGCTTTTCGTTTCATCATGGCACTAAAAGGCTTCAAAGGCTCATCATAATGGTCAATTTGTGGGGATTTCAGAATTTTGCTTGCCATACGATAAAGCACTTCCTTCATCATCTCATGCTCCCACCCACAACGGACTCCAACAAGAGTTAGCTGTGTTTTAGAACACATTCTTTAACAGCTACAGGAGTGGTGGGAGGGTATAGGCAGCCACTGGCTATTTCGAACACTCATAGGACCTGTGTGAGGCCAACAACTCAGTGACTGCTTGGCTTACCTCGGTAACATTTGTTATCACACACCTGTCTTGTTTCTCATCTGACAAAATATCCTCATGCTGGAAAAAATTTTGCTTAAGGTGTGGGCTGTGTGTGACAATATGCTTTATGTCATCTATGATTTCCCTAATTATCTCTTTAATAACATTATTTGCTTTATCTGGAAGGTGAGTCCATAATATCGGATGAGAAAGTGTATTGTCCCCTTCCACTACTATTAAGTGTATATTGACACCAAAGGTAGGGTCGTCTTTCACTAGTGTGTACAATTCCTGTTGATAAAGAAGATTAACCAGCCCAACTTCGTATTCCAAATGTTCACTTAAATGTAAAGGTTGAACAACATTTTGGAAGGATGTCTTATTGTTACGGAATAAATCACTGCTGGCCAAGGAAGAGAGGTAAATATACATGCTATCTGTAGACGCCATTTCGTGAAAATGAGTGTCAGATATCAATTCAGTTCAGTTAGATTTATGAAGTCTTGTTTCGCCAGGGCCTTTTCTCTGGAGTGGCTCGGCCTGTGTTAACTATTTCTACTTAACTCGGATAGTTTCTTTGAACTGCATGCTTATCGCGGTGGCTGAATTGCGAGCAAGCGATCCAGCTGCCACAGGGTAATCATGTTACAGACCCTTTTTACCAGCCCGACAGCTGTGGTGGGTGGTCCCTGCCTCAGAAATTGTGTGTACTCAATTCTGCAAGTAATGTAACAGGGTGGCGTTAGACTCGCCGCATTTTTCACTCAGTGGGGGTTCATTATTTCTAAGACAAGCCAAAGCATTCTGAAAGGCTTGCCAGTCTGGGATTGTGCTGTGGTCTTTGGGCATCCAAGATGGTGGTAACAATGCCAAAGTGATCATTCGTAAAAGTCTTATCACCACACCACCTGATTCTCTTCACCATTGTTGCAGTGGGAAAGGTGACGTCTAGGACCCCTCCCTTCTCATGCATTGGCTCTTGGGTGTCGAGAAGAGCGATCTCGGGGAATATCTCAAGTACATAGGCTATGCGATAACCTGCCACGGTTAGTCTCTTACAGGGAGTCAGGATGGGGTGGTGTGCTTTGAAGTCTGTTAAGATCACTCAGCTCTGTGCTACACAGACCTCGTTGATGTCTATACTCATACAGTTTGGTCTGCTGTACATATTGCACAGCTTGAGGAGGCTCCTGGCAAGGCAAATCTAAGCAGAAAAAGAGTCAACACCATCTTCACACTGCGGTGGATCGGCTATCAAGGATCAGGGCATTGTTGCTCTGACCAAGGTGATCAAGCTGATGCCAGCTGTGCTTGGCAACATGAGGACATGATA
>NC_091562.1:24280335-24285457 GCF_042767895.1 Penaeus vannamei
AGCTTCTAAAATCATTTGCATTTAAACTAATAGTAAGATGACAATAATCAAAGTTATAAATGCATGATGTGCGCCTTCCAGCACCCTGCGCATTAGATATTGAGCTTGAGATGGAAATCAGAAGCCGGCTTTTTTCAAAAGGCCTTCTGCGAACGCCCCGTCCCCGATCCGCATTCGCCCGCATTCTCGAGTTCATCTCCACGAACGCCGCGGAAACAACAACGATGGCGGAGGCGGCGTCTGTGAGCGAAGAAATTTTCGCTCTCATATCAGAAGAGGAAAAGAAGTCTATCCCAGATGTTCTGACCAAGAGATTGGAGAAGTTGTGGGAGACGAAGGTCAAGGAGATCACAGCGCTGAAAATTGACAAGGAGAAGCAGAAAATAACAGGAGGTGAGTGAGCGAGTGAGGCGCGGGAACACACGGTGGCCAGTTCAAAATTTTAAGGGCGAATTTTGGTTAGTTAAATTTTAGCATGTTCACATACTGTGTTGGATTTTTGCCTTATTCGAGAGGTCACTGATATTACATCAATCCTTTCAAATGAGAGGGAAGCTTAGTTGTTGGTTATTTTCAAATGTTTTTATTCAGATGAAATGCCATTATTCGTTCATAATCTAACTGTATTGCTGGTAATTTATGGTTTCACACAACCATCCAATCTTGCAGTTATTATTTCTTCGGTAATTTTCTATATTACGTCTACGTAACCGATATCAACGATTTTGGTATCGTTGGATTTGTCTCACTGTATACAATGCAAATATGTAGGTTTTATTGTGGGGAAACCCCCCGTTAGTGATAAACTTGGGCCCGATAGCGGGGGCGACGATGTCGGAGCAGCGGACGTAGTATATAAACTTACCCTAATGATATAACCTCACAGTGAAAATAATCATGGTTATTCACATGACTTTCCATTGCAGGGGGCTGTCCCCCCTGCAACCCCCCCTGGGGGGGCTGCTGCCCCCCAACCCCGGCCGAGGAAATAAAACCTCCACCACGTATTCACGGCAGGATAGAGCGCACACGAACTAGATGCGGAGCCGATAACGTACAATAACCTAGGATTTTAAGGTATTAACCTGGGGCCGGATTCACTAACATACGATCGTAACGCATTTACCAGTGGTCATTTACCATTGCGTTTACCAGTCATGGCAAAGTGGTATTCACAAAGAAATGGTAATTTGGATATGCTGAGTTACAATCGTAAATTGACTCATTCTAATGGTAGCCAACAGAGGGCTCTAGTAAAGCAATTCCACCAATCAGCGATCTTTTAGGTTTCTTCGGCCAATCACGTAACATGTAAACAAAGCTACATACAGTGAGATATTTAAAAAAAAATCTTCACAGCTAAAACACTATTTAAGCACATGTCGAAAAAATGAATATATTTATTTGATCATATCCATCATGTGGGATATATATTTACTGTATAGATAGGAACCAATACAAACACTTTTATTAATATATTAATAAATATTATTATTAATATATCATTATTAAAATTTAGTTCAAACAGTTTATTTATTTATTTATTATTCATCATTGTTAAACAAAGAACCCGACTCAAATTTTTAGTAATCGCTATCTGTCGTCAAAGGAAATATTTCAAGCTTATTCTTGCCCATGCACTTGGAGTTTATTATCAAAATGGCGACAGACATAGAAATTGCTACACTCGTTTAGCGTTGTTATTAGATACATCAGGTGTAAAACCAAACCTAAATCATTGATTAGATATAGATTTTTTGATAAGATAACACGTGATGATATCGTCTTCCAAGAAGTTACCAGTGCTCCGACCACAGGTAAAATTTACCATGGTAACTCAATGGCAAATTGTTAGTGAATACCACCGCGGTCTGGTTACCATGGTAACTATAGTTACCAGTGATTTTACCATCGTAAGTGCGTTAGTGAATCTGGGCCCTGATTGATTAATGCCTCTAATTAGTAGGGAGGGTGCTCCTTTGCCGCAGAATGTGAAGGAGGACCAGGTGTGCTGGCTGCCCGCACCTGCCGCGGGCTTTCTCCCGACAGAGTAGGTTGTGGCGGAAGCACATCTCTAGCATTTTTTCCTGGCTAGTTGCAATTTTGCGCAGAAAATCCGTCTCCGAATACGAGCACCCTCCACACTCGACCATCGCGGCGGCTATGACTGACTTCTGAACGCGACGGTTATTTCAGTTAGGAATACGGATGACGTTGTTCTAGTGGAAGGGAAACTCGACCTTGAGTCCATCGGTGTAACATCGAAAGAGGTGAAAAACCCGCCGAAGAGGGCGGGCCACCCTGTTCATCCTGATTATACTACAATCGTCTCTATATACAGTGCTGACTATGCCAAGGTTAATATGCTAATTCAGTGGGAATCTTACGAGGTAATTGTAATATTACGCCCGCCGCTACGACATCAACGATGATTGTGTAACGCTCTAGCCTGCCGGGAATATGTGGTGGAGGTTTTGTTTCCTTGGCGGGGGTTGGGGACCCCCCCCCGGGGGGGGGGTCGCATGGGGCACAGCCCCCTGCAGTGGAATGTTATGTGAATAACCATGATTATTTTCACTGTGCGTTATATTATTAGTGCTATTTAACCCCGTATTTTCCCTGGAACCTTTCATGCCCTCCCCTTCTATCGGGTCCAAGTTTGTCGCTAACGGGGGATTTCCGCGCAATAAAAACTATATATTTGCAATGTGGAGAGTGAGAGGAATCCAATGATACCAAAATCATCGATATCGGTTATGTGGACGTAATATAGAAAATTACCATTTCTTCCTTAAATGATTCATATTGGAGCATGTGTAAATCTATTGTGTTCTATTGCCAGACTGTAGAGTGGGAACATGAAAAAAATTATTCTGTCAAATTCTGTCCTCGCAAATGTAATAATCTTCCACGTATAAAATTCTCTTGACCTTTCTGCGCACTTGTTTCATCATCATCAGATCTGTCCGCGCAAATGTAGACAAAACAATGTTTTCCGTGTATGAAAATGTAATATTCCCTGCATGAGAAAAATACTCCATAGTCTGGTTCCATTGTGGATTATATAAAGGAAAGTATTGGTAACTCTTTACAAAGTGACAGCATTTCTCAGAAACTAATGCTACATCTGGAACTCCTTGTCTGGCTCGTTCAAACAACTTGTCGAGGACCAACAGGAAAAGGAGGCCGCGTTCGGAACCTCCAAGAACCTGTCTACTCAGAATGCAACCAGCTTGAATGTAAACTTTCACTTTTTTATTATACCGGTGTGGTTATTTTACATGCTGCAGAGGATTTATAACTCCTTTGATACATATTTAACTTACCTGCAATTGACAAACATAAAAATATCCTTTGGTAACATCAATAAAGGGCCATAAAATTACCCATCGATACCCAGTGGTTGCCTGCAACTGTCATTGTTTACATACAAAAGCTATTGTGATGTCATCTCGTCCTGCTCGCCCAACTTCGCAGGAGGGGGAGATGGACGAGATGGATGAGATGGACAACTTGTCCAGGATGAGATAGTAGAGATTCCGAACGGTCAAAACATCTTGTCAAACTGGTCTGGACGAGCAGTTCCGAACGCAGCATAAGTTGTCCTCATTCTACTCCTAGGAATCCACAGACATTGCCATAGCATTCTAAATTGGTAATTTACAATAGTTCTGCATAACTGGTCATGATGATGTCAGTATCGATGGATTCCTCTCACTCTTTAGTACTGAGATACAAAGAAATTTTTGTGTGGAACCCCCACCCCCCCTCATTAACATTAATCTTAGCCCCAATAGCAGGGAAGGTCAACCCCCTGTCGTACTATAACAATTTCTTTCCAAATTGAAAGATTTATGATATGAAAAATGAAGAAAAATAAAGAATCATTGTGCAACTTTTCAAATTTCTTTCCCATAAAATAAAGTAGATAGGACATATTCATCATAAAAGTATGTTTAGCATTTGATGATAATACATGAGCAGTTACAAGTCTGTATCTCTAGAAATAAACTTCCAATGAATAGATATTTACATGGGCTGGGTGCTCACCAGTGTCAAGGGCTGTCTTGGAGGTAGTTTTCAGGGAGTGCCTGGCTTTTCTTTTTATGCACTGGCACTACTCTAGCCTGTTTCCAGATAGCTGGCCACTTTTGCTGTTGGAGACAGTTTTGGAATAAGGTGGCCAGAGGAGTTGCAAGCTGGTCAGCACACTTTTTAAGTATGTGGGGACTTACGTTGTCAGGTCCAAAGGCTTTATTAACCTCAGTCTTAAGAAGATGATATTTGACTTCATCAGCACGGATGACCAGTGAGTTAAGTCTCTGATTTGTCATTGATGGAAGCTGAGGAGGCGTGCGGTCAGGTTCACGAATTCGCATCTTCTGAGAGAAGAAGGAGGCAAGTAATTCGGCTTTGTCCTGACTAGATGTTGCTACGTTTCCATCTGGTTTATATAATGGTGGAATGCAGTCTTGGGTCGTGAGGCCCTGTTGTTGTTTGACTAAACTCCACCAGTCTTTGCTGCCGATCGAACGGTTGATAAGTTTTGTGCTGAGACTTTGTCTCCACTGTTCGATAGCCCATTTCTGAACCTGCTTCATTCTTTTGCAGGCAGCTTTGTGGGTCAGCTTGTTTTCTGTAGATGGATTACGTTTGAAACGAATCCAGGCTCTGCTTTTTTCCTCTGCTGCAAGTCTGCATGTGTGCCCAAACCAGGGCTGATCTCCTGCTTTGACCTTGTATGATTTATGAGGTATAAAGCGTTCTTGCAGATTCTGTAGTGTTTCGGTAAGTTTAAAAGCCTGTGTATTAACATCTCCTGTGAGAATGGAGTCCCATGCAGTGTTTTCCAAGACACTGCGAAAGCTTTGCCAGCAGCCCTTATTCCATGTCCAAATGGTTCTTGTCAGTGCCTCCTCACGAGTGGCCTTCAGGTTAATCCTGCTGAATATGGCATAATGATCTGAGGAGCCCACTGCTCCTATGCTACGGCAGCTAACTGCTCCTTCGGGAAGGTCGGAGATGACTGGGTCCAATGAGGAGCCTGAGATGTGAGTGGGGAAATCAACATGGTTGTTTAGCCCATGTATTGTTAGCAGATCCTCAAAGGATCTTGCAACAA
>NC_091562.1:24290957-24293457 GCF_042767895.1 Penaeus vannamei
GTAACTGTCACGTCTCTTGTCACCGATTAAATTCCGAATGTGGCTATACCACGATTTGGGATTTGCGTCATTGATTTTATCAATCATTTGCTTATGATTTTTTTTTTCTTAGCCGATCTTATCTCTTGTCTAACCTTTTTTGACAAGTACTTTGTTGCATCGATGTTTTTTGTTTTGTAAGCTTTTTGTCTTGCCAGAATAAGGTCTTTGATCCTGTTGGTGACCCATGGTTTGTCCTGATGGTGGGTGGAAGTTCTTTTTAGGGGGAAGCAGTTGTCAACTTGCTTCCAGACTGATTTATAAAAAAGTTGGCATTTAGTGTTCGGGTCGGAGGCGTTGAGAACGTCTGCCCAGTCATGATGAGTAATCCATGATCCCAACTCGCGGATTTTAGAATCAGGGAACCTACGAATAAGTTTTGTTCCCTTTAATTGCGTGGGTGCCTGGTATTTCTTTGGTACCCAGAACAGCGACAAGTGATCACTATTGCCTAAAGGGGCAGGGAAGTTGGACTTTCATAAAAATGCTCTTTATTTGTTATGATTTTGTCCAAGGTATTTTTTCCACGCCTGGCGAATGACACAACCTGCTTAAAATTCAGTACAGAGGTGATTTCATAATCAGAAAAAGTCTTCAGGTCGCCAAGAATTACAAAAAAGGGATTTCAGTACTTTGCTTGGAGGAAGAACACATTTTCTATTATGTGTTCTCTGAGGCTTTCTTCGGTAGGTGCCCTTGGGGGGATATATATCCCGCAGATTACTAACACACTGATTTCGCGAGGCAGTCATGTAGGTCTAGCAGCGAGTCATAATGTAGTCATGTAGGTCTAACAGCGAGCCATAATGTTTCAAGGTCATCACTTGGTGGACAGATGGATATAATAGTGTTGCAGGGGATAGTATCTTTGATGTAAATACCAACGCCACCACCTTTTCTGCCCTGACGAATGTTGTTAAATAAGTGGCACCCCTGTATGGTTCCGATGTTTAATGTATCTTCTTTGAACCACGTTTCTGTGATTACTGCAATATCGATAGTATTTTGTTTCATTATGATGTCAAGTTCGTCCACTTTGTTTGTAAGGCAGCATGCATTTGCAAGGTAAATGCTGGGAAGTGTTCTGTGGGGTCTTGCGTTAGCTGGCGTAATTGTTGACGAGTCATTTTGGTCAAACATCCCGCTCGGGTTGCGAGGTTTTGTACTTGTTTCTATTTAAAAAGACTCTTCAAGGGGCTGGGGAAGGAATCTGACCAGAAATTAATCAGCTACAAGTGCTTTGCCTTTAAGAGAAACAGTGAAGCTGGTATAATAAGAATGACATTTTTGTTTTGAATGCATTTACATCGTCCACCTCAGGGAAGTTTACGAGTAGGTGATTCTCGATATCTGCTTCCTCAGTGTCTGTGTGGCAGTTTGTTATGTAAAGTTACAACACGTCTAGTTTAGCTGCCCCCTGTAAAGGTTTAGTGGTAGATCTTTGTTCTATTTTGTCTTCTTTTTCCTTTTTTTTCCCACGAGAGTAAACCCATCCGCATCCACATTGCTTGGATTAGACGTTACGTGCCTTACAATGTTGTGACTGTAATTATTTATCACAACAGGAGCCGTGTTACTACTGTCGGGCTGGGGAACCCCGGGCACGTGGTGGTACTTTGCATCACGCCACTCGCGGTTCGGTGCGGTTGGTGGAGGGGGAACTGTGTTTTCTTGCTTGTCGTTTTCCCTTCTGTTGTTCCGCTTGTTTCTCCTCTTGCTATTTCTAGTGTTGTTGCGCGTGGGCGTCACCTGTGTTTCTTTGTTGCTCATCTTCTCTGTTGCTGATGAATGTGGGGGTCTTGAGGGGGGATTTTGACGCCGGGCCGGCCGAGGAGGAATGCGCGGCTCGCTTGCGTCAGCAGGGCAGCAGGGTCGCGCGCCTGCAGTGCCGCACAACACTGGTCGGTGATGACGTCAGGTTCGGGTAGCACTGGGTGAGTAGTTGCATTACCCGGGGAGGGTGACGTGGGGCTGGGGTTCACGAGGGGTTCAGGGCTAGGGTTCTTAAGAGGTACCGGGCTGGGGATCGTATGAGGTTCGGTGTGGGGAGGTGGGAGGGTGTCGATGGGTGTGTGAGTTTGGTTCGGTGGGGGAGTTAAGGGGGGGATAGGAGAGCAGAAGGGAAAGGGTTGGTAGCAAGATGTGTCTGGGGAGGCTACGTTGTCAGGAGGAATCTGGTAGGGAGGGGGGGGGGAGAGACTAGACGTGTCGGACAAAGAATTGATGCTGTCAGACCTACCGGACCTCCGTGCTGGTGAACACCACGGCATACCTTACTCATTCTCAAAGAGACTGATGAGGGTTGCTTGTTGTTTCATAAACATTTCCATTAACATATCGACTCTGTTTTGAAGCACATTAAGCGAGTCACCGGACGCAGGGTCAGCTGGCACTATGTGTGTTTGGGTTCCCTCACTTTTCATTTTGGTGAAAATTTTTGTGAAAGACGTCGAGATTCCTT
>NC_091562.1:24313457-24315957 GCF_042767895.1 Penaeus vannamei
AATCATCCAGGTACTTCAACACCTGGACATTCTCTCTGGAGAGGGGCTTCCTCACTGACTGTAGCTTTGTAAAGATAATGGGGGCAATGTTGAGGCTGAAGGGTAATACGCAGAACTGAAGTATTGTCGAACCCATAGCAAAGGCTAAAATCGGTGGAAAATGTGTATGGATGGGTATGTGCTAATACGCATCTTTTAAGTTGACAGACGCTAGCACACATCCCTTTGACAAAGCCAGGTGCACCTGAGCCACTGACAACATCCGGGTTTGGAGGTCTGAATATGTTTGTTGAGGCGGCTGAGGTCCAATGCCAAGCAAAAGTCTTTACGAGTCCCATTTTGGGACCTTGAACAAATGATTCAGGGACACCTTGCCGTGTGCTTGCTCTATGACGTTCTGGTGAAGCAGCTCTTGCACTCCAACTGTCGCTGACCACCCTAACAGTTGACCGGGAACGGGATTGTCATTTTCTGTCTCACCAGGCCTAAAAAGGCTGCTGAGAACTCCCACTCTTTCTGCCATGGCTAGCCCGTTGATGGGCTGAGGACTGGACTTCGACGAGCAGGGGTAACTGGTTGCCGAAGGCCAAGTACGTTGAGAGTGGAAAAGGGAATATTGCGTCTGTGTCCCCTTTGGCTGGTCTTTCTGGCGTAGTGGGAATTGGTATTGAATGGCACGTAAGAGTCGGGTGATAAAGAGACCTGCAGAGGACGTGGTACTCTGCAACTGCACAAACTAAAGAATCAGAGCCACAGGGTAGGTGAAAAGGATCTGCCTGCAGCAAAAGGGAAGCAAAAGGCAGCATAGATTTACCACAAGCTTATTTCCATAGATTTTGTCGGCGCATGATGGCTTCTTCCATCAGGGAAGCCATTAATGGAGATACCAGAGTTGCTATACCATGTAAGGCATCTCATGTTAAGCGGTGTTAGTAGGGCGTCGATTGTGGAATCTGCTGAAGACTCCTTTGAGTCTTCAGCAGAACTGAGAGAGATGCTATCTCCAGAGCTCGTAGAGCCCACACCCAGTGCTGTTGAGTCCGCTTCAATGGCAGAGGAAGACGGTGGATGAAGGGGGGGGGGTGGAAAGTCGTTCTTGGTGGCTTTCAGTGCAGAAAGAAAGCATGCAAACATACGATGATCTGAACCTTCCTCCCATACAAAAATAAAACAAGATGTGGAGCTTATACCAGGATCAGGGGCGGAACTGGTTGCAGCTCTTTTTATCCACCACTCCTGAAAAGATGAAGCTGATGGAGAGGAGGAAGGGGGATCACCAAGATGAAGGGTTAGCTACGTGGTGTTGACTCGCCCAATGACACCCCTGATGATCCAGGGATGGCGCCTATGAGATAAGACAGAGCGGCCAAAGCATGAGCGAGGCCGCGAGTTTCACTTGGAGGAGGGAGGAGCAGCCGAGGGTGGGGCCATGCCTGCTGGCGCCAGAAAGGACGCGTGCTGCCTTGCCCAGTTTCAAACTCCCCCACTTCCACACCTGGGATACACTACCAATGGGGGACGTCACTTGAAGTTGCTATTTCTTGGTGCCTCCTCTATACGTGCCCGTTTCTCATGGGAAGGAGGGCAGGGGGAACGAGGACGACGAAGAGTGGCCATCGACGACTGAATCTCCCGTAGTAATGTGAAGAGGCTTTCCGCGGTGGGCGCTGGATTTGCCTGGTCCATGTCTGTTGGAGTAGGAGAGCTGGATGGGAGAACCGTCGACGAGAGCCGCTGACGAGGTTGAGGAATGGGTGGCGCGGCTGAGGGGTTCAAGAAGAGGGAAGCCATGTTCTGCACTGCCCAGTGGAGAGGGGGACTCCGGTGACGCTCATAAGACTCGGAGGCTTGGCGAAACTGATATCGTAAAAAAGCCCACTCTGGAGCCTCATGCGGAATCTCAGCAGAACGGACCGCGTTGCCCAGACTAAGCAGTTGGGGCAAGAATCCGGTAAAAATAGGTCCTCTACCACGCAAGGAGCATGGTATAAACAGTGGTCGTGAGCTGATGAGCAAAGCCGGCTCCTGCATCCCAAAGCGGAGCACGTCAGTTTAGGTGATGAAGACGACATTTAGAATGAAAGATGATCTTCGTCAAACATCACGAACAGTAAGAAGAAAATATTGATGAAAAGAACGAAGCCCCTGGCACTTAGCACAAGGCAGGATGCGACCAGCAGCTCACCGCACCCGATCTGAGCAGGAGGCGAATGTAAGGGAGCAGAAAACACGTAGGCCTACCTCACCCACCGGCACAGGGAGGTAGGCGAAGCGAAGGCTCACTGCACCCAGTGCCCTTCGCTCCTGGCGACCCATATGCCCCTGAATTGGGAAAAAGGGAGGACACATGTGATGCCCCTGCTCAAGCCACCACACCTGTAGCAGAGTGGGGTAGAGGAGAGGTAGGAATTGCAAGCAAGATATCTCTGCCCATCCCCACCTCTGCCGCTAACAGGGGAGAGGGGAAATACAGCCCAGCCTGGCCGCGAAAAGGGACGGC
>NC_091562.1:24338457-24350957 GCF_042767895.1 Penaeus vannamei
AAGGTCGGTACATCACAGCAGGGGGCAATTTGAATTGATTTGAAATTGGTAGTTACCGTTGTAAAGACCAATTCAATACGAATGTTACCTAAATGTCGGATTTTTAAACTTCATATGTATAAGCGAGATACAGATTATTTCATGTTGAAGATGATAGTACTCAGTAATACCTGCTCTGAAATAAAAACTATATGGAATTTTGAGCTCGGTTGTATGCGTAGTCTTCGTCTGGCGTTCAAAAAGCTATCGCATCCGTTTCGTGCGTTCCCGATAAAAATGAATATGTTTAGACATTACCGTAAGTCTTAGGCACCATAAATTGGCAAATATCCCACAACACCTAGGTGTCTGCATGATTTTATGCACTTCTTAGTAAAGATAATGGGTGCAAATGGCTAATCATAAACTTTACACTTGTTCTCCTTTGCAATCTGTTAATATTGACAATTATCAAAGAAAATGGTATGAGAGGGATAACTAATATATTTTATTATTTAGTTATGAAAGTCAATGTAGGCCTACTAAATTATGATGATTAATCTTTTTAACTTTAAGTGCGTGCGTTCACATACATATGATCCTCCTCGAAAATTATAAACACCCAGTGACCATCTCCCCCTCCCCCCCCCCTGTGTGAGGCATGGGGAATATTCAACGACTTTCGTAAGTTCTCGAATTCAATGTACTAAATTCATATGCTTTTAAAATTCTCAAAATTGAACCACCATGTTGTATTCATGCCAGGACTTTATAATTAGAATGATTTTGTACTAATGTTGCCATCCACAGTTCCCCATTTCTTCAAAATAAAAGAAAATAATAAAAATAAAATGGAAAAAAAAAAAAAAAAAATTTAAAGGTTTTTATCTGGTTTAGATTAGTTGTCTCTATGGTAAAATGCATTTATTAAGCTTTTCACACGAAAATATCAACTTTTATGAACAACGAAAAAAAAAAAAAAAAAAGTTACATACCTTTACAGAATAGCGTCCCTATTGAACATGAAAATTCCTATTGACTTGGTAATCATTGCATTGCAAAGTACACTAAATAAGCGTTTTTTTTATAAATAATATCATTAGATTCAGAGAAAAATAACAGAGATAACGAACTTTGACAAGGTGCCAAATACAAAACGCCGTAGCTCCGTCATTTTTTTATGAATCTTCGGTACATCCCAACTCACGTAATTTTCATGCGATCCAAATGCAGTTTGTTGCTTTCACTAGAGCCTCGGCGTCCCATGGCCATGTAAAAGGCCGATTTTTGAATTTTTGCCTTTATCAAAAAATAATAATATTTTAATGCTGAAAAATAAATAAAAAAGTATTTTTTATGTCAAGTTGTCCCCCGCCAAAAAAAAAAAAAGGAAATTCAAAATTCAGCCTTTTACATGGCTATAGGCTATAGTTGATCTAACACTAGTATTTTTTGGGGAATATTCTGTAAAGAGCTCTGATAGTTGGGATGTACCGAAGACATACCCCCCCCCCCAAAAAAAAAAACGATTTTTTTCGACTTTTTGGGGGGTGCCCCCCCCCAATGGGGGAGCAAAGTTAAAATTTATATATATAACAGAGCGCAATTCTTTACTCTATAGCATGCAAAAAGAATCAATCAGTTATCTCTAACCGATATTTTTTTATGATGTATAGAGTAGGGAAAGGTGGCCATTTTCCGGGACGGTCCCCTTAAACTTTATACAAAAGCCTTACCTCTGCTTTATACATTTTTATCAATCCTTGGTTTATTTTCCCCCAAGACTGAACACCACTAATGTTCCATAATTGATTGGAGTGTTCAGCAAAAGGCCCTGTCTTTACCTGAAAAAGAAAGTGATGATGCATCTAGGACAACGCACTTTCTATAATTACCCTACAGATTTATAACACTTTACATCAGATGCTACTATATTCAACAACTGAAGTAAATAAAGCTATAGGAAATTCTACAGCTACAGACAAAGCAACCTCGCAGTTCCCACTGCTCAAAACTTACTGACAATATGAATTTGATACAACTGAGAAACAAGTATTCATCTGCATTTTCGTTAACAATCTTCTCACTGATAAACATCTCCGGCGAAATCTTTGGATGCATGTAGAGCTGTGATGACCCCCAAATAAATGGAATGAACTGATAATCATCTAGGCTCCAAACACCTTGGCTACCAGCAGGTTCCATCTTATATGTCATCTGTAGTTTACGTGCCAATTCAAGGTACCTATAAGATGTCATTCATATAGAAAAATAATATAATTACATCTGTAAAAAAATAAATAAATAAAACATTGTGCACATACTGAATGGTAATTCAGAAATAACAAATACAACGTTTTCCATATTTCTGTTAATTTCTACTGGCTATTAAGAAGTAAAAAATACACCCTTTTCCATATTAATGTTACTACTGTTTACAATGACTACCATTCTTATTTCCTAGATGCTTAAAATAAATGGATGAATACATAAAACATGAAGTCATGAAGTAAATGTTGAAGATGAAAAAAAAAATAATAACAACAATAATTCTCCTTGATACAAATATCTGTATAACTATAAATCCTCTAAAAGACTGAAAGGCTAATGACACACACACTTATTTTTGATTCTCTGTGACAGTTTTCATATCTCCTTTGAATACTTCTGTCCATGTACTGGTTAAAGTATAAAAGGATAAAACCCAACACTTCTTGGAGTTTACTCTCCCTAAAAGTTATGAAAAAAATTATATATATAATTTATAATTTCATTTTTTATAGTGTTGCTATGAACACCAAACACTTTTCCAAGGAGGCGTGCTAATATAGGACTCCTTAACCATTTGATGAATTCAGTTTCTCTGCAAAACACTTGAATTCATTTTTTCAAATATATCTTAATATCTTAACTATATCCAATCCCTACTCGAAACATCATTAAATGACAAAATGATGGATGAAGTATCAAGAAAAGAAAAGACTGAATGATAGTGTCAATAAAATACCCAAATCTTTCATTTACATGAAAAAGAATCTACAAAATTTTCAACTATAGAAGGTTCAAAATGCTTCAAAAACCTCTAGCAGGATCATTGGAATGCATCTTAAACTATGAAAACAAATACTGATCCAAATGTGTGTAAGGAATCTTTATTCATGTGTGTTTAAGAGGATTCGCAGCCTGAAGATAAAAGAAAAAATAGTTACAATTCATACCTCTAGGCTACTTTGACAACTGCTAGAATGCAGCATAGTTGACCTGAATCACACCAGGCAAACATGAACTATTGAAGGGAGAGTCGTCAGTACAGTCACGAAATTCGTTATCCGGTCCTCTTCGCTATAGTTTTTTAGCTAGGTCAATAAAACTTTTACACAATGTGCATGGATATGTGATGCTTGAGTACCAGGAATTTGATTTTAAAAAGCTGCATAATTTTTTGTGCCAGAAAAAAAAAAAAAAAAAAAGAGCGAGATGATAGAATTCGAAAATTATGTAATGGCTTCCTTATAGTGAATAGTACTGCAGTTTCTTTCTGACCAGAGTTAATCAAAAAATAGGAGTACCAACTGTGGCATTTATGTAAATCTATCTGAAATGACAATGTTTCAGTTATCTTGCAAAAAAGTGACTTTTTTTTGTCAGAAAATCGCCATTAATTTTTCAGTAAAAAATGTATTTGGTGGAAATAACGCATGACTTAGCTACAGTTCGTAGATACAAACTGGACGATCATTTTGCAACAAGAATTATCAAAATCGCGTAATTACATACAAAGTTATACTTACTTTCATGCATGAAAATATGATTTTGAGAAAATAGTTTTTGTCTTTCATCTTCATTACACCATAAAGGTCATACCAACGATTACCAAATGTAAATATCCCTTGGCCTTTAATAGGAGTCCTAAGGTAGAGGGTCAAGCCTTGTTCAGGTAATTTTAGGTCATCTTTATGTAAAGGTTAGGTTAGGTTAGGTTAGGTGGGAGTGATCTCTGAAAAGTATACTTTCAGATGTCAAGGCTCTTGGTCCCCTGTCATTTACATATCAGAGTACATGATAAATCATATATTATGCATTTCTGATATATAAATGACATATTGCCAGGTTTTCAACAGGCTGAAAACAATGCATGTGTACTCCCGACAACTTTTTCAATCGCACTGTTCTCCCGTCCTTGCTGCTGCTGCCTGCCTGCTGAACAGAGCCTAAACTATTGTACAGCAGTATCATACCAAATAATTCGCAAAAACAGCCAAAAAAAAAACGCTGAAAATACAAGAAAACAAAGCAAGAGCAAAAAGGGGTGTGGCAGCGCAAGGGCATTTAAATACCCCAGACTTTTAAATCACGGAAAGGAGTGTATTACGCATCTGGCAACCGGGCGTCCGGGGTGCTTCACAGGCTCACGCATCCACACACTAAATTTGAAAAAAAATCGTAATATGTGACTTGTACCGACGACTCTTTACCTATAGCAGTGAACTGACCATGCCACTACGCACCCCCTAGGTGGTACACAATGTTTTTGAGAAAATTATAAACTATCACATTTAGTGTGTGTATATATAAATAAATAAATATATATATATTTTTTCTTCTTCTTCTTCAATGTCAGGTAATTTTATCTGGAAGGATCCAACAGATCTAAGTAATATTTCACTTTTAACCCCTTCTTGCTGGGTGGCATGTACGTACATGCCATGGCTATTGTGGACCAAGTAGCAGGTGGCTTCACGACCAATCCCCCACAATTGGCTCATCTGATGGAGCTTGATTTTCTCCATTATTAGTGGCATCATTTCTATTGAGAAACTTTTAGGCAATAGCACCTAAAGTGAAGGTAAACCATCACATTTATTTTATAATTTTTATTATTTTTTTTATCATTATTATTATTATTTAATGATATCAAAATATAACCTCTCGGGTGTATAATGTTGCTTGCAAACTGTCAATGTGTGCCAACAACCCTACATTAATAAAAGATTAAAAGATTTAGTTTTAATTCCATTTGTTACAATGGATATTCTTTGCTGTGACATACTGTCTGTTTTATTTTGCCCAAATCTCCCCCTGTGTGCAAGGAATGGCCGGGGATACCATTCACTGGCCAGGCGTGGGATTGAATGCAGGTCCGCAAGATTGCTAGACCAGCACCTTACCAAATTTTTAACCTGGGGTTAATGGGTTAAGTATTATAACTTAATATAAGCTATTAGCAAATATTATTTACATTTGTATTATTATGCAAAACTTCCACAATGTACACCCAACAACAAAAGTGATGTCGCCTTGCCATACCTGGATTGGAGAGAACTTGCCCTTCTTGCCCTGAAAGGTGGTCCATGTTCAAACAACCTGGACATGGTTAGGAGGGGGGGGGGGGGTTAAATTCGCTAGGCAAAGCAAAGGGTGAGTGTTCGGCTGTTTCAGTCCCATCCTATTGAGGCTAGCATCTGCACCCCCCCTCTCTCTATCTATCTCTAACTCTCTCTCTATCTATCTCTATCTCTCTCTCTCTCTCTCCCCCTCTCTCACACTCACACACACACACACACACACACACACACACACACACACACACACACACACACACACACACACACACACACACACACACACACACACACACACACACTGTGTGTAATATTTGTGAATATGAATAATGTATCATCTCAAATAGCGCCCCTTGAGCTGCCAAACATTAATAAATGGCTTTGGCCATATTATATCAGTTTAAAGTTTGAGATACAAATTAATTTAAAGTGCATCGTCAGTCAACCTAATCTATTATTTTGTTTCCGAAACTGTTGGTGAAAATGAATGATGTAAAATGAAATGCAGTGAATGTGTGCAGCAGTGCATTAAAATAATGATGATGGCTTATATATGATGCAGGTGTTGCAAAACTTATACTACTAACACATCTTTTTGTGTTAAATTATTAGGTGACAATCTTTAGACCTGGGCAAACCCCTTTCCCAGCACACGCTTGCTCACTCACACCATGAAGGGCCGAGTCTAGTTTCACTCTACCCTAGGCTAAAGGGATATTCCCTCAGCCTTGACTATACACCTTTATTTGTCGTTTCAGCAGCTGGTGTCCATCACCTTGTTGGTGTTCCCCCTCCAAACTATTCAAGAAACCCATTACTTTTGATATCCGTCTTTTACACACTCATTTCGTTATTTTTGGTAATGAAATAATTGTAAACATTTGGAAGGTATAATGAGGTATGACCTAATGTCACGAGTATTATTCTATTTTCCAAATAACATATCAAAAGTTTACCATTATCTAAATAGCTGATCCAGGTGATATAAGATGGAGGAGTGTAAGAGAGTAGCTGCTTACGATAATGCAGAGCCATATATTAATATACATCCTTCATCCTTCATACATATATGTATGAAGGATATTTCTGTGTGACGAATATAAATATGAATAGTCAGTTCCAACAATGTTTAATGATTTTTTTATATATAGAAAATATGATAAATAATGTAATATGATTTCATGAAAATTATTTTCAAAATAATATATGATAACTTATTTCTCACGGCAGGTTTCCAATATTTCCATCGAATTAACAACTAAACAGGAATAAAAGTGATCCCTCTCTCTTTCTTCATATATATTTCAGTCATTGTTGCACTTCTTCGCCTGATTTCTGCAATTCCTCTCCTCCTCACATTCAAACCATCCTAACTATGCCCTGGTTGTTTGAACACAGGCCTCCTTTCAGGGCAAGAAGGGCATGATCTCTCTGAGCCAGGTCTGGCAAGGCATCACCGCTTTTGTTGCTGGCTGTATCATAAATAAATGCTACAATTTAGTATTGCCCCATTATAAGAAAATTTAGTATTGCCTCGGTATAAGACAAAATCCAAACTTCTGCTAATTCTTACATCTACATCCCATCTAAATACTAACAAGACTAATGGCAAAGGAATATCCATAAATATACAAGGACAAGAAATTCATGATTCTCAAGTTTAAAAAAAAATCATTACCAAATCCATAAACATTACACAAACTATATGGAGTACATATAAAAATGAGTACAACCCAATTTACAAAAAAATACAAATTGAAAAAGTGTCTACATGAATTTCTCTGGAAACAAAACTGCACTTGAATTTATTATCACCACTGAATTATCTACTATTGAAAATTACAAGAAAGTGGAAGTAAAGAAGAGTAATGTGAATCCCTAGACCCTTGTCCAAAAATACTTAACAAGATGCTCGTAACTTACCTTCGAAATATTTTGGTAACTGCTGCAACAGAGTCTTCTTGCTTTAAAGCCCCAATTTTGAAGATGCATGTGAGGAACATAAGGAAGGCCAGTTCATGTCCTGTCCCATAATCAATGCGTGTTGAGTTTCCCACACTCTCTACAAGATATACACCAATTTCTGGGACTGCAGAATGGAATTCTTCTGGAAGTGCAGATTGTACAACTTCTTCTCCTTTCTGAACAATGGTCCAATATTGAAAATGGATGAGAAATTACATCTATACAGGTGCTATAAAGCAAGAACACATTCAATTTACCTTTTTAAATCCTTCACTGAACTTATATTTCTTGTGTATACACTTCAGACATGCAATGGTGCACAAGGCTTCAAAAAATAGTAATTAATAGTTAAGCCTTCATTAAATCACATAGAAAACATTACCTCTTTCAGCCTGGCATAAAAATCGCGAAAGGCTTTATTGCCATAACGCTGTGGTTGGTCAACTGCAGGGATCTCATCTATCCACTGACTGAGGGTATCCAACATCTTTAGGATTCCCGTAACAACATCATTTGTCTTGCATTCCACACTTAGCTTCTTCCCTTTTACAGCATCATTCATTGATATCAGGAATCCTAAGATGTCCTAAATCAACAAGAATACTGATTAGAAAATACTAAGGAATTAATTAGTATCTCTTGAATAATGATATAAAAGTGTATAATTTACAAATCTAAGCAAGTATAACTTACAAATCTAAAAGTATTGTTAGTCTGTTACATATATGTTTCAGTCATCAATATACTTTTTCATACACAGAGGAATTTTATTTTTCTCTACATTTTTCTTATGAACAGATGAAGTGCTCAAATAAAGAAATGATGTAAGTTTACCAAACAGGCACTTTATTTTCTTTGTATATGCAATTAAATTTAGCTCAATAAAATCTTCACCATAATTTTATCACTCTAGCCACTCTAAGGTCATCCAAGTCTAACTTTTTACAACCACTTCCATTACCTGGTAAGCTTCTGATAGCTCCCATTTCTTAACATCCTGAGCCACCAACACTGCACGCTGTGGTTTCTCAAACTTGTGACTTTCTGTTAAGGGGAACAATAAATATTCATTATTGACAAACATAATTTGTCAACACAAAATATGCCAGACCTTTTCTTAGACCTAGGTTTTGTGTGTGTGTGTGTGTGTGTGTGTGTGTGTGTGTGTGTGTGTGTGTGTGTGTGTGTGTGTGTGTGTGTGTGTGTGTGTGTGTGTGTATGCGCGCGCGTGTGTGTGTGTGTGTGTATGCGCGCGCGCGTGTGTATGTGTGTGTGTGTGTGTGTGTGTGTGTGTGTGTGTGTGTGTGTGTGTGTGTGTGTGTATGTGTGTGTGTGTGTGTGTGTGTGTGTGTGTGTGTGTGTGTGTGTGTATGTGTGTGTGTGTGTGTGTGTGTAAAAGAAAA
Source organism: Penaeus vannamei (assembly GCF_042767895.1). Classification (NCBI taxonomy): domain Eukaryota; kingdom Metazoa; phylum Arthropoda; class Malacostraca; order Decapoda; family Penaeidae; genus Penaeus; species Penaeus vannamei. Next base: position 24,347,147 of record NC_091562.1, read on the forward strand.
CTATATCAATTCATGTTCTATAAGCTTTAATCTTAATCCAAGTTGTGAAGATTTCAGTTTCAAGGCAAGGTGAGTTAGGCCTATTTAATGATTCAATTGTATAATCTCCTTCAGATATAAGAAAAAATATTCTGATGCCTATCATAAATTTGAAAAAAGAGATATGTAACAGTGAGGTTGGTGTAATAAATCTGCCATAAATTTTAATATAATGCAAAACCTTTTGTCACTGCTGCATTGTCAACTGAACAGCTAACATAGGGGATAATTTACCCATAGTGTGCCTTAAAAAAACACTCCTTTCGGTTACTAAAACTATAGTGGGTAGATACTATTTCAGGTTCATAAATTAAATCAGAAAACAATAACTTGTACAATTTATACCCGCACAGGTTAATACATCCGGAAGTACATTCTACATAAATAAGGACACTATAACAAAGTAAAAAACTACACTCACTGACATATGAAATAATCTGCATCATCAAAAAATAACATCAGAAATTGATAAAATAGATTGTGACTAATGCCAGGTGCAGAATAAGCCAACAGTAATTGGGTGGGGGTCTGGGGAAATGTGGTGATCAGATGGGGGATTGGGGGCATAGGTTTTTGGTATATACAACAATGTTTGTGGATTTACCATGAGTGGCTGGAGTTATGGGGATTTAGTCACAGAAGGGTGGAGTCACTTCATAATGCTAATTTTTTCATTTATATAATTTGCAATAGAAAAAGTTAATTCTTTACAGTCCGGATGCACTCACCAGAGTCCCTAACTCCACATCACAAATTTTATCTAATATTCTAAGGTATTGTGACTGGGGATACTCTTTGGGCACAGCCTAAGGGGAGTGTTGATGGGCATCCCCCCTCAGCAAACATCATCTTCACCTTGGTATGCATGACAATATAGAGCCAAAATTCAGCAGTACTGAATGGACTTTAGCTGTGACCAATGCTTTATGCTATTTTTTCCCTTTATTTGTGGTGTTACCATTCATATCTGCAGATTATTTGTTGTACTGGTGACTAATGATATTTAGTCCCCAACAAGAAAATCATTGTCAAGTTGCCCTAACTTAGTGTGTCCGTACCGTATATATTAATTTAAAAAATAACGAGATTCACACATACATAAATATTCAGAATACCTTTGCATAGATATGAATGATGTACACAAAATTGGTCTGTGTAGAGTCAACTGTAGATGGCTGTTCCCCCTGTAAAACCCCCAATCAGTGACTTAGACGGCAAAGAATTCACTATGTGTGTACAGCAGGAAATAACATCGGGCAGACTCAGTATCTGGCACTCAGAGGCACAATTACTGATTATATCATACACTCTATGGGGGGGGCTTCCTCCTTCTAGCTCCCACCTGAGACTACAAAGAATCTCCCACATATATACTACAGGGTGGTGTAAAAGCAAATCACATGCGTATACGAATGTACCATGAGTATCAGCTTGCTATCCTCTGATAAAGTCACAATATTCTGAATATAATGTGAGGTATTTTAGATCACTGTCGTCCATCTATTATGTTAGTAAGTTATCATTCCTAGGGTGTATCTTGCTGCATGTTGGTCCTGTGTTATATCCTGCTGTGAACATGTGAAAGATTCTTTGTTTTCTAATGCAGGGGTTGGCTTGCAGCAGCTACACCTCCCAACAACATAACTGATTTTGGGTATATTATAATCATTGAGGTGTATCTTGTGTGTATCATTTGTATTTTACCTGCAATTTCCCTAGTGTCTTGCATGCCCTCTCCTGCTGTTGGGGCCAAAAATGTGGGTTTCAGGGGATTTTGCAGTGACTGTCCTAAATATATATCTATATATCTATATATCTATATCTATATATCTATATATAATATATATATATATATATATATATATATAATATATATATATATATATATATATATATATATATATATATATATATATATATATATATATATATATATATATATATACACATACATATGTAGCACAGAGTGAAAGGAATCCATCAATACACTATCTTAATGATTGGTCATCCAAAGGTATTCTAAACATTAAATCATGCATTTACCAATGTGAATAATTGAAAAACGGAATAAAAACTGTAATGATGGATGGTTGTGTGAAACAAAAAATGGTAATTTTCTATATTACGTCCGCATAAACGATATCGACGATTTTGGTATCGTTGGATTCCTCTCACTCTATACAATGCAAATATGTAGGTTTTATTGCGCGGAAACGACCCGTTAGCCACAAACTTGGCCCCGATAGCGGGGGCGACGATGTCGGAGCGGCAGACGTAATATATAAAATTACCCTAATAATATAACCTCACAGTGAAAATAATCATGGTTATTCACATGACTTTCCATTGTGACCCCCCTGGGGGGGGGCTGCTGCCCCCCAACCCCCACCGAGGAAACAAAATCTCCACCACATATTCACGGCAGGATAGAGCACACGCGAACTAGATGCGGAGCCGATAACCTACAATAACCTAGGATTTTTAAGGTACTAACCTGATTGATTAATGCCGCTAATTAGTAGGGAGGGTGCTCCTTTGCCACAGAATGTGAAGGAGGCAGGGTGCGTCCTGGCTGCCCACACCTGCCGCAGGCTTTCTCCCGATGGAGGAGGCCGTAGCGGAAGCACATCTCTAGCATATTTTCCTGGCTAGTTGCAATTTCGCGCAGAAAATCCGTCTCCGAATATGAGCACCCTCCACACTCGGCCATCGCGGCGACTATGACTGACTTCTGAACGCAACGGTTATTTTGGTTAGGAATACGGACGTCGTTGTTCCAGAGGAAGGGAAACTCGACCTTGAGGCCATCAGTGTAACATCGAAAGAGGCGCAAAACCCTCCGAAGAGGGCGGGCCACCCTGTTCATCCTGATTATTCTACAATCATCTCTATATACAATGTTGGCTATACCAAGGTTAATAAGCTGATTCAGTGGGAAACTTACGAGGTAATTGTAATAATACGCCCGCCGCTCCGACATCGACGATGATAGTGTAACGCTCTAGCCTGCCGGGAATATGTGGTGGAGGTTTTGTTTCCTCGGCGGGGGTTGGGGGGGTCGCAGGGGGCGCAGCCCCCTGCAATGGAAAGTTATGTGACTAACCATAGTTGTTTTCACTGTGCGTTATATTATTAGTGCTATTTAACCCCGCATTTTCCATGGAACATTCCATGCCCTTCTCTGAAATCAGGGCCAAGTTTGTCGCTAACAGGGGGATTCCGCGCAATAAAACCTACATATTTGCATTGTATAGAGTGAGAGGAATCCAACGATACCAAAATCGTAGATATCGGTTATGCGGACGTCATATGGAAAATTATCCAAAAAATAATTGGATTTCCACACTAAATTTTGTAGCCACAAAGTTGGTATGTTTCTTTTAGGTGAAGACAACAAAATGAATTACAACAAATGTCATGCTAATGATTAGACTATAAGAGAATACAGAACAAAGCATATTTGTACCCGTGCACTCCTAACTTCCAGAAACACATTTTCATGAAAGATATATACCAAGAGTGACATACCTTCGAGAGATGAAGTCCCAAAACCAAGGTATGATGTGAATCTAAAAATCCAAACCTAACCTTTCCTACCTTCTATTTATCCCCTACATATAGGAGACACGATATTAAGGACTCTGGGTGGGCGGTGGTGTTGTGGAATTAGTCTCAGAGTGGTGATATGCAGCAGATATTTTCGTCATTTTATGGTATATATGAAACTCTATTTTCTATGCTCTATATGATTATGGTGCCTATTTCCTTCTAT
>NC_091562.1:24355957-24375957 GCF_042767895.1 Penaeus vannamei
TATTTAAAGAAGCGTGACCTTCGAAACCATTGTCGATGGACGAATGAAGAAATATGATGGGAGGCGCTTAGGGCCCGCGCATTTTCAACTGATTTCGATAGTTTTCCGTCGTTTGATTTGTAATTTGAAGATGTTGATAACTAATAACTTGTATTTATTGTTATTTCCTAATATTACATCAGTAAACCAGTGATGTGTTAATTGATGCAATTCAAAAACAAAATCAGATTCGTCAACTCGAGTTCAATTCCTAGGAATGGGGGTTGAGCCGCACCTGTGGCACAGCGTAGAAGCATCGGCAGCGTTGCTGTCGCGATCGGCCCGGAGAATGTCGCAAATGAAAAAACGACACCTTCTAGTGTAGTTAGACAGTTTCTTGGCACCGGAAAAAGGCCTTTTCTTGTTTATTGCATGCAGAAAACAATGGCCATTATTACAACATTCTAAGACATAAATGTATTCACATCTCTTTATAGAAAATGTCTTTGATGTATAACTTAAGAAAAAGCGACATTGAACCTGTAAACTCGTTTTATCTAAAATGTACACGACTTCTCATAGTGAGTGTGTCGTAGGGCTGAAGGTTTAAAGTCACTATATAGGACTATGACTATCTCTGGTGATGCCCAGCTAGAAGACGAGCTGACGTGACCAAATAAAATTTCCGCTGCTGTGATGTTCGGTCTGCTACATCTTATCAGGTTTCAGAAATTCTTATATTTAATTTATTTGAAAAAAATAGAATATCTCAATATTGTTTTAAGCGCCTTCCTTTTGTGTCAAACCATCTGTAGTCATATTTTGTCGTATTTTGTTTCCATTTAGCAGACGGATTTCCGTAGAATTCCATCCCAGACATTGAATGCAACAATGATGGAAGGAGGATAAATAAGTGTTTGAATTTCTTAGAGTGGTTTACATTTAGCTTTAAAATAACAAGAGACTATGATTACTTTTTGATAAGAAACAAGAATTTTTATTAATGATATTGTAGAGTTACGTATTTTTAGTTACACGAACGCGCCCGGATTGATGGATTCGCTTATGCGAACGGGTGGTCGTGTTGCCCACTTGGGGTGCTCACTTTTTATTTTAATGCCTTTTTCTGATGCCCTTTTGGCAAACCCTTGCCCTTTTTATAAACGCCACACCTCCAGAAGTATATATAGTAAGTTTTGGGTCCGATAGGGGCTCGTTTAGCCCACACTAAAACCTCTTACAATTTGGGTACTTGGCTACTCCTGCCGTGACGCGCCATGGAGTCGCCACAGAGGGCAGTTGGCGGGTGACCTTGACTGTGGAGAGGTGTGAGAGTGGGCTGGGGAGGACTCCTGATTTTCCAGATTTTCTCGTGCTGTGATATACTGTGATACTACCGTTGTTTTTACCAGTGATTGTCCTTGCCTCATCTGTGATTCCAAGGCTGTAGTAGCAGTAGTGCTTTTCGTAAATAAAGCCGTGCACATAAACAGTACTTTGTGTCCACTCCTGTAGGAGGTAGGAATTGCCGGCTTTTCCCCCTGCCCATGCCCACATCTTCTTTACGGTCCGAGGATCACTCGTTAGCTCCTGTAGTAGGGTGAGTGTCGGTGCCCCCACACTTTTACCACGCTACAATATGTTTTTGAGATGTATCAAAACACAAATAGATTGATACACACTGTCGAAGTACAAAGTCACAGACAGATCTTCTGACCCATCAGGTATCAAGAAATTCCTATAGACATCTACTAACGAAATATAGCATGAATAGTATTTGTAATCAATGAATAAATACATTATGAATGCACTATTCTGATAATAGTCATCAGAGTCATTGCATTGTCATTGCTGTTAATATTGACATTCTTGATATTACTATTCATTATCATTATCATTATGTATTGTATTATCATTTACCATTATACTGTTAAACATCACCACTATATGAATACTAGGCTTAACAAAAATTGTATAGCATGGTAGGGGTGTGGAAATTTATGAAGGAACTTATACAAATGCTGCGAAATTGTTGTTTTTAGGACAATTAAGTTATAACCCATAATTCTAGCATGTGATGTGACATTAAGTGTAAGCCATTCACATTTCAATTACCATTTGATCATACTATTTCTTTATACACGCAAAGAAACCGCCGTGCCACAATCCACTATAGTTTGACCCGATGGATTTCGTACGCCCGACACCGATGCTCTCTCCACTGACTTCAAATAATTCGCGCTCAGATAAAACCTATATGTATGTATGTATATATGGATATATACATAAATATATACATATATACGCATTCTTATATGCATATATAAATGGAGATATATTATAGGAACTCATACTTATCCATGCATTTCATTGTTTTCTCATGTGTGCGTGAGGGAATATGTTAGTAAGTCAATGTATATTAAATAAATAAATAAATAAATAAAAAATAGTCAGTGCCAACCCCCCCCCCTCCCTCTTCTTTTCAGTTTCTCTCTTTCTCTTCCTCTGTCCGTCTGTCTGTCTCTGATATACACATGCACGCACGGCGCACCCCCAGTTCAGTTCAGCGAGATATACGAAGTCTAACTTCGCCCGAGCCTTTACGTATGTGTGGCTCGGCCTGTCACCTACGTATGTCTCAATTTATTTTCACTGAATTCTTACCGTGGTGGCGGATTGCCAACAGGCACTCTAGCCTTCAGATGTAAGCAAGAGGCATAATATTTTTACCAGCTGTGGTAGGTAATCCCAGTCTCAGAAATAGTGTACTCACAACTCTTTAAATAGTGTAACAGGGTGGCCTTAGGCTCGCCATAATGCTTGCACCACCTATAAACAAAGTCAGTTGTCTTTATAATTTGCCCTGCACAGTGGTAACCTAATCTTATTCTGTGCAGTATGGCCCGCACCTCTGTTAATTGTTCCAGAGTGTGTCCGTGGCTCATATAGCCTGTGGCATTTGAGTACCATCCGGCTGAGAGGGAGGTTCTTGCTTCTTCTCTGTGTAGGGGTAGGAGAGTTGCAAGGTCGATGGCGTTGGAACTGTGTCCAAAGATTTTTCGGCTTGGATAAATTGTCGTGGGATTTGGGTGCTTACCCCTGCCATTTTCAACTAGTCTGTCAGTGAGCTCATTTCCTCTGATGCCTATGTGGATGGGTACCCAGTTTAATATGATTCTTTTACCCTGAGCAAGAATCCTTTGAGCTATGGTAAGCAGTGGTCAGGATGTAGATGTTTTTGGGCATTGTCGGTTACCCTCATGGGTTTTGTGGCATCCCTTGCTGCAAAGCCAGCACCTGCAATGTGCTAGTTGCTCTTTGAGCTGATAGCATATTAGCTGTGTGTGAGAGTCAGTTGTTTGCAAAGTGCTTATAGTCCTTCTTTGTGTCTCAGTACTTTTTGTCTTATGTTTGTGTTCTATGGTACTTCGGTGATCTTGCAAAGGAACTGTGCTGCCATTACATCAATTCGAGAGTCCCGGGGCATAAGGTTTGCCTCCATGAAGAGGTTAAGGGCGTTTGTCCACCACCCGGAAGACTCTGGCAGCTTCATTTTGGATTGTCCCCAGTTTTTCTTTTAGTTTTGGCTTGGTAGCAATGAGGACAGCATAAGCATAGTCCACAATAGGGCACATCATGTACATAGAATGATCTCAGTACTTTGTGTTTTGCTTCAATGTGTCTCCCACTCATTGTTTTTATGACAGACAATCTTGTCTTGGTTCGGTCAACTAGGTACTGGATCTCCTTTTGGAAAGAGAGTTTCTGGTCGACCTACTTTAGGTCCATTCCCTGGACACGCAGACTTGTACCATGTACATTAATTCCGCGGCCATTCCTTTTTATGTCACAGGAGTGGGTGGAGCTTAGCGGTGTCTCGTCTCCGATCACGAGACAGAATTTGGGTACACCTTCATTGCCATCGGAAAAGATGGCACAAGTCTCACATCCATGGCCTTTGTCTTCAGTAATCTTTAGTTCTGTCCTACCACACTTAGAAACAAGGTCCAGGCAACGCTCGGTTTCTCCCAGGCAGTGTCGACCAGTAGAGATGATTGCAAGATCATCTGCATATGAAATAATTTTACACCCCCCTGGAAGGTGTATGTTGAGGATGTAGGACATTAGAGTGGCTGGATTGAGAAACTTACCCTATGGTATTCCATTTTCTAGTGGCATGTGCAGTGAAGGGTCTAAAAAACGAGATCTTGCTATTTCAAAAGCCTTCTCCAGATCTAGGAATACTGCCACAGATGGAACAGTGTTGGTTGTGCTTAAGAGCATAGCCATGTTGTGTGCTGTGCTCATACACAGAGGTGTTCATGTGGAGGTCCCAGTTTCTATAGGAGCCGGTTTAGTACAATCCTCTCTGCAATCTTGCCCAGACAGCTGAGGAGAGAGTTGGGGCAATACCTCCCCAGCTCCTTTAGTTTTGGAATGGATCTATGTCAGCCCTCTTCCAGCTCTGGGGTAGAGTGGAAGTTTGCCAGGATTTGTTGATTAGTTACAGGAATGCAAACTCACCTGCTGGCCCAAGGTAGGAAATAATGGGTAGATCCCATCAAAGCTCAAGGTTGATCCAGAATTGTTTTTATAGTGTTTTCTTAGTTTCCTTAGAAGATAGCATCAGTGGGTTGCCCTCAATCCAAATGGCAGACTGTTACTACTTATTCTTACAGAGAAGTCTGCCTCTGACAGAGAGTCATGATGTGTGCATCTCAGTGCTGAGCGTCTGGTGGCTCACCTGACCCAATTCCACAGCTCTGTAAGAGCGGTCTGGTGGCCATTCCAACCACTTTTCCTACATGACTCTCTTGGCAGTTTCCTTGGCATCCCTGACAACCCTTAGGAGGGCTAGGTTATCAGGGGTTCTTTGCCATCTGAAAAGTTTTCTACACAAGTTAACTCTGTGGTTGACCTTTATCTCGCCATCATAGTATCAGGCATATTAGTTTTAGGAATGGTCTGCAAAGCTGTCCCACTTATGCCATTGACAAGTCTGGGCTCAAGCATATCCACATTTTTCACTCAGTGGGGGTTCATTATTTCTAAGACAAGCCAAAGCATTCTGAAAGGCTTGCCAGTCTGGGATTGTGCTGTGGTCTTTGGGCATCCAAGATGGTGGTAACAATGCCAAAGTGATCATTCGTAAAAGTCATCACCACACCACCTGATTCTCTTCACCATTGTTGCAGTGGGAAAGGTGACGTCTAGGACCCCTCCCTTCTCATGCATTGGCTCTTGGGTGTCGAGAAGAGCGATCTCGGGGAATATCTCAAGTACATAGGCTATGCGATAACCTGCCACGGTTAGTCTCTTACAGGGAGTCAGGATGGGGTGGTGTGCTTTGAAGTCTGTTAAGATCACTCAGCTCTGTGCTACACAGACCTCGTTGATGTCTATACTCATACAGTTTGGTCTGCTGTACATATTGCACAGCTTGAGGAGGCTTCTGGCAAGGCAAATCTAAGCAGAAAAAGAGTCAACACCATCTTCACACTGCGGTGGATCGGCTATCAAGGATCAGGGCATTGTTGCTCTGACCAAGGTGATCAAGCTGATGCCAGCTGTGCTTGGCAACATGAGGACATGATAGCCTGACGGGCAAACAGGGTCCTCTGTTATTGTTTCCTGGATCATGATAATGTCAGTGTTCCTTGATCACACTATTGCCTGGAGGATGGGACTTCTTAAGTTAAAGCTACATGTCCTATTGTAGTATGTTTTGATGGTGTACCATGATGTTACTCTGTTTCACATTGTTTTTGGCATTGATGTACCTGCCTTCAGTCTCAGATGTCCCAGTGTTGGTGGCATCTGACATGGAATCCAATAACTCCATATTGAAGTTTTAGCACAAAGTTGGATTGGAGGTCTCCAGCTTCCTTCCCTTCAGGGGTGCAGCAATCTGGGTCACTGCCATTATGGCAACCCAAATTCCCTTCTCAATCTTCTTGCTCTATCTCCTCAAAGCTGTTGCAACTGAGAAGCTAAGCGGCACCCTCGTCTTCGAGATTCAGTGGTGAGATACACTCTTTCCTCTAATCTTTAAGCTCCTTCGTTCCCAGAAGGGAATTCAAGCTGACGTTCTTTGGGCACAATAGCCATGCCCTTATCTCTGGCAACCCAGATTTACAACTGGATTTGCCTCTGCATCTCCAATGCTCTGACCAATTGGTAGGCATTGCCAAAGCCTTCAGATTTATAGGGAACCTTGAACTGTGGGAAAAGCTTAAGAGGTCCAAACTGTCCCTCAGAGTTTGTCTCCGGCCTCGTCGTTTCGGACCGCCCCTTCGGAATAAGTTCAAGGCTTTGGTCGTGGGGGCGGCTGATTTGGCTGGTTCAGCTTTTGCCCCCATCTCGGTCTGGGAAGACGTTTGAGGGGGAAGTCAGAGGTCTCCCTCTTTTAGGTGCAGGCCTGGAGGGGCCTGCCCTCGAGTCCATCTGTTGGACAATTTCATGGACAGACTTTCGTTTGGGTGATGGTTTCTAAGTCTTGTCCCTTTTAGAAGCAGGCCTGACAGATTCAGCTTGTGCTTTTCGTTTCATCATGGCACTAAAAGGCTTCAAAGGCTCATCATAATGGTCAATTTGTGGGGATTTCAGAATTTTGCTTGCCATACGATAAAGCACTTCCTTCATCATCTCATGCTCCCACCCACAACGGACTCCAACAAGAGTTAGCTGTGTTTTAGAACACATTCTTTAACAGCTACAGGAGTGGTGGGAGGGTATAGGCAGCCACTGGCTATTTCGAACACTCATAGGACCTGTGTAAGGCCAACAACTCAGTGACTGCTTGGCTTACCTCGGTAACATTTGTTATCACACACCTGTCTTGTTTCTCATCTGACAAAATATCCTCATGCTGGAAAAAATATTGCTTAAGGTGTGGGCTGTGTGTGACAATATGCTTTATGTCATCTATGATTTCCCTAATTATCTCTTTAATAACATTATTTGCTTTATCTGGAAGGTGAGTCCATAATATCGGATGAGAAAGTGTATTGTCCCCTTCCACTACTATTAAGTGTATATTGACACCAAAGGTAGGGTCGTCTTTCACTAGTGTGTACAATTCCTGTTGATAAAGAAGATTAACCAGCCCAACTTCGTATTCCAAATGTTCACTTAAATGTAAAGGTTGAACAACATTTTGGAAGGATGTCTTATTGTTACGGAATAAATCACTGCTGGCCAAGGAAGAGAGGTAAATATACATGCTATCTGTAGACGCCATTTCGTGAAAATGAGTGTCAGATATCAATTCAGTTCAGTTAGATTTATGAAGTCTTGTTTCGCCAGGGCCTTTTCTCTGGAGTGGCTCGGCCTGTGTTAACTATTTCTACTTAACTCGGATAGTTTCTTTGAACTGCATGCTTATCGCGGTGGCTGAATTGCGAGCAAGCGATCCAGCTGCCACAGGGTAATCATGTTACAGACCCTTTTTACCAGCCCGACAGCTGTGGTGGGTGGTCCCTGCCTCAGAAATTGTGTGTACTCAATTCTGCAAGTAATGTAACAGGGTGGCGTTAGACTCGCCGCATTTTTCACTCAGTGGGGGTTCATTATTTCTAAGACAAGCCAAAGCATTCTGAAAGGCTTGCCAGTCTGGGATTGTGCTGTGGTCTTTGGGCATCCAAGATGGTGGTAACAATGCCAAAGTGATCATTCGTAAAAGTCTTATCACCACACCACCTGATTCTCTTCACCATTGTTGCAGTGGGAAAGGTGACGTCTAGGACCCCTCCCTTCTCATGCATTGGCTCTTGGGTGTCGAGAAGAGCGATCTCGGGGAATATCTCAAGTACATAGGCTATGCGATAACCTGCCACGGTTAGTCTCTTACAGGGAGTCAGGATGGGGTGGTGTGCTTTGAAGTCTGTTAAGATCACTCAGCTCTGTGCTACACAGACCTCGTTGATGTCTATACTCATACAGTTTGGTCTGCTGTACATATTGCACAGCTTGAGGAGGCTCCTGGCAAGGCAAATCTAAGCAGAAAAAGAGTCAACACCATCTTCACACTGCGGTGGATCGGCTATCAAGGATCAGGGCATTGTTGCTCTGACCAAGGTGATCAAGCTGATGCCAGCTGTGCTTGGCAACATGAGGACATGATAGCCTGAGGGGCAAACAGGGTCCTCTGTTATTGTTTCCTGGATCATGATAATGTCAATGTTCCTTGATCACACTATTGCCTGGAGGATGGGACTTCTTAAGTTAAAGCTACATATGTCCTATTGTAGTATGTTTTGATGGTGTACCATGATGTTACTCTGTTTCACATTGTTTTTGGCATTGATGTACCTGCCTTCAGTCTCAGATGTCCCAGTGTTGGTGGCATCTGACATGGAATCCAATAACTCCATATTGAAGTTTTAGCACAAAGTTGGATTGGAGGTCTCCAGCTTCCTTCCCTTCAGGGGTGCAGCAATCTGGGTCACTGCCATTATGGCAACCCAAATTCCCTTCTCAATCTTCTTGCTCTATCTCCTCAAAGCTGTTGCAACTGAGAAGCTAAGCGGCACCCTCGTCTTCGAGATTCAGTGGTGAGATACACTCTTTCCTCTAATCTTTAAGCTCCTTCGTTCCCAGAAGGGAATTCAGGCTGACGTTCTTTGGGCACAATAGCCATGCCCTTATCTCTGGCAACCCAGATTTACAACTGGATTTGCCTCTGCATCTCCAATGCTCTGACCAATTGGTAGGCATTGCCAAAGCCTTCAGATTTATAGGGAACCTTGAACTGTGGGAAAAGCTTAAGAGGTCCAAACTGTCCCTCAGAGTTTGTCTCCGGCCTCGTCGTTTCGGACCGCCCCTTCGGAATAAGTTCAAGGCTTTGGTCGTGGGGGCGGCTGATTTGGCTGGTTCAGCTTTTGCCCCCATCTCGGTCTGGGAAGACGTTTGAGGGGGAAGTCAGAGGTCTCCCTCTTTTAGGTGCAGGCCTGGAGGGGCCTGCCCTCGAGTCCATCTGTTGGACAATTTCATGGACAGACTTTCGTTTGGGTGATGGTTTCTAAGTCTTGTCCCTTTTAGAAGCAGGCCTGACAGATTCAGCTTGTGCTTTTCGTTTCATCATGGCACTAAAAGGCTTCAAAGGCTCATCATAATGGTCAATTTGTGGGGATTTCAGAATTTTGCTTGCCATACGGTAAAGCACTTCCTTCATCATCTCATGCTCCCACCCACAACGGACTCCAACAAGAGTTAGCTGTGTTTTAGAACACATTCTTTAACAGCTACAGGAGTGGTGGGAGGGTATAGGCAGCCACTGGCTATTTCGAACACTCATAGGACCTGTGTAAGGCCAACAACTCAGTGACTGCTTGGCCTTAGCCCCTCGGTAACATTTGTTATCACACACCTGTCTTGTTTCTCATCTGACAAAATATCCTCATGCTGGAAAAAATTTTGCTTAAGGTGTGGGCTGTGTGTGACAATATGCTTTATGTCATCTATGATTTCCCTAATTATCTCTTTAATAACATTATTTGCTTTATCTGGAAGGTGAGTCCATAATATCGGATGAGAAAGTGTATTGTCCCCTTCCACTACTATTAAGTGTATATTGACACCAAAGGTAGGGTCGTCTTTCACTAGTGTGTACAATTCCTGTTGATAAAGAAGATTAACCAGCCCAACTTCGTATTCCAAATGTTCACTTAAATGTAAAGGTTGAACAACATTTTGGAAGGATGAAGTCTTATTGTTACGGAATAAATCACTGCTGGCCAAGGAAGAGAGGTAAATATACATGCTATCTGTAGACGCCATTTCGTGAAAATGAGTGTCAGATATCAATTCAGTTCAGTTAGATTTATGAAGTCTTGTTTCGCCAGGGCCTTTTCTCTGGAGTGGCTCGGCCTGTGTTAACTATTTCTACTTAACTCGGATAGTTTCTTTGAACTGCATGCTTATCGCGGTGGCTGAATTGCGAGCAAGCGATCCAGCTGCCACAGGGTAATCATGTTACAGACCCTTTTTACCAGCCCGACAGCTGTGGTGGGTGGTCCCTGCCTCAGAAATTGTGTGTACTCAATTCTGCAAGTAATGTAACAGGGTGGCGTTAGACTCGCCGCAGTGTTTGCATAACCTGGCAGTCTCATTGTCAATAATTTGCCAAGCGCATTGGTAACCTAGTCTTAGTCTGAATAGTATGACTTCGTTACCTCTTTTTGTGTTTGGAGGAAGGGCCAGTGGCTCAGCCTGAAGCATCTGAGTACCACTTGGTAGCGAACGATTTTGTGATATTTTCTCTATGTGCTCCCCAGAGGACCGCACACGCTGCAGCTTTGGTACTTTGACTTAGTCCCATTCGGCTAGGTTTAACGATCATGGAGGATGGGGTCATACCTCTGCCCTTTTCAGCTAGTTTGTCAGCAAGCTCGTTCCCGTGTATGCCTATGTGGCTTGGGACCCAGTTAATGATAATTCTTCTACCTTGACTGAGGTTTCATTGGGCTATGGTTAGTACTGTTGTCAAGAGGTAGATGTTGTCAAGGGGCATGCAATGCTGTAAGCTGTCAATAGTTGCTCTTGAATCTGTGTGAATGACGTGTCCTGCCCTTAGGGATGCGTGTGTTAGGGCTTCCATGATCGCAACCATTTCAGCTTGAAGCGTTGAGGCATTGTCAGTGACCCTAATGGATGCTGTGGTATTCTTTGTTGCAAAGCTGGCACCTGTAGTATGGTTTATTGGATCCACGGATCCGTCCGTGTAGTATGTTATGCTAACTGGAAGAGTTATTTGACCAATGATCCTTTGTGCTTGTGCCTTTAGGCTAGGCATGGAATATTGATCTTTTCTCATTGTGAGATTTAGAATTGACAATTCGATCATTTCGTTTGCCCACGGCGGGGGTTCTTTGTAGTCAGGGTGAGAGGAGTCCATGCCCTTGGCAAGCAATGATCTTTTAGCTGAAAGCGTATGTAAGCCAGGAATTGTCCGCAAACAACTGGTAATCTTGTAGGCGTCTGAGAACTCTTTGTCTTAGGAGTTTCTGGGTGCCTGCAGGACCTTAGAAAGGAACTGTGCTGCCATTAGCTCAATTCTGGTGTCCATGGACGGTAAATCAGTTTCCATGAGAAGGTTGATGACCTTTGTCCACTTAGGTGCACCTAGAATTATCCTGGCTGCTTCGTTTTGTATTGTTTCCAGTTTTTCTTTTAATGTTGTACTGGAAGCAATGAGGGCGACAGATTCATAGTCAATAATAGGACGGACAGCATGTACATAGAATGATCTTAGTACTTTGTGTCCTGCTCCTATGTGTCTCCCTGTCATGACTTTCATGACTGACAGTCTTTCCTTGGTTCTGTCAAGCAGGTATTGGATCTCCTTCTTGAAAGTGAGTGTGTGTCCTATCCATACACCAAGGTATAGGTAGTCCTTCACCCATTCCAGATCCATACCCTGTACAGTGAGTTTTTTGTTTCTGACATTAGTTCTCAGAGCCAATTCTTTGGATTTTGCTGCCGATATTTTTAGACCCGTCCTACAACACTCTTCAGACACCAGGTTCAGACAACGCTGAGCTCTAGTTAGGCAGTGATTGCCAGAGGCTATGATTGCCAAGTCATCTGCATAAGAGATGATCTTGCATCCCTCTGGCAGGTGAATGTCGTTTATGTATTAAACAGGGCTGGACTGAGAATCCCTCCCTGAGGAGTTCCATTTTCAAGTGGCATGTGCTGTGAGAGGTGGCCTTGAAATCTGACATTTGCTGACCTATTTTTAAAATAACTATCCTGGCCAAGAGTCTGCCTTTGACTCCTTTGTGGATTAGGGTCTCTTGAATGGCAAGCGGGCTTGCCAACTCAAAAACCTTCTCCAGGTCTAGGAAGACAACCACGGCGGGCGAGGTGCAGATTGTGCTTAAGAGTGTGGAAATGCTGTGAGCAGTGCTCTTACCCCTTGTGAACCCGTGCAGGTGTTCATGAGGGGGACCCGTCTTCCATCGGAGCCTGTTGAGTACCATCTCAGCTGTTTTACTCAGGCAGCTGAGAAGAGAAATGGGACGGAACTTGCCAGGCTCCTTTGGTTTTGGCATGGTAACTATTGCGGCTTGTTTCCAGCTCTAGGGCACCTTGGTGGTTTGCCAGGATTCGTTGATAACCTGCAAGAATGCAAGTTCTCCTGCAAGGCCTAAATGCGAAATGATGGGGTGGGAGATCCCATAAGATCCTGGTGCTGATCCAGAACTGGTTGTGTATGATTTTCTTAGATCCCTAAGAGAGGACAAGGCATCCGTTTCATCAGCTTCGAGTGCCTTGTCTCTTATGAGAGCAAGTCTTCCTGGATTAAAGTTTTGTTGTTTTTCTCTCATCATTGGAGGCAGATTGTTGTTGCTGGTTCTGGCTGAGAACTCAAGCACCAATCTGTTAGCCTCTGACTGTGGATCACGATGAGTGCATTTCGGGGCTTGGCGGCTTGTGGCTTGCCTGACCCGTTTCCACAACTCTGTAAGGCTGGTCTGGTATCCAAAAGTCTGGCACCATTCCAGCCATTTTTCCTGCCTTACTCTGTTGGCAATTTGGCATCCACGACAGCTTCCCTCAATAGGGCCAGATTATCGGAAGTTCTTTGGCGTCGGAATTTTTTTTCTACACATATTTACCCTGTGGTTGACCTCTTTGATCTCGTCATTATAGTACCAGGGTCTTTGTGAGTTCTGGACCATGGGCAAGTTTTGAGGATGGTTTGTGAGGCTGCCTGGTTTATGGCCTGGATTAGCCTTGCCTCTAGCACATCCACATTTTCATTATTGTTGGGTTCATTGTCTTTCAGACATCGAGTCAAGACTTCCTGGAAGGCAAACCAGTTGGCCTTGTCTGTTTTCCATTTAGGAATGCGATGTGGTCTTTGAGCTGGACCTGCATCCATTATTGTGGTGACTATGCCGTAGTGATCACTAGTAACCGTATGATCGACACACCACCGAATTCTCTCCACCATTGTTGCAGTGGCAAAGGTGAGGCCTAGGACCCCTCCCCTCACGTGCGTTGGTTCTTTGGTGTTGAGAAGAGCGATCTCAGGGAATGTGTCAAGCACTTCTGCTATGTGAATGCCTGCCGCGTTCGGCCTTTTGCGGGGATTCAGCATGGCTATGTGTGTCTCCCTTATGATCACTCGGTCTTGTGCTGCTGTTGCACAGACCTGGTTTAAATCTAAGCTCTCACACTGTGGTTTGCTATAAACATTATATATTTTTATAGGGCCCCCAGGCAGCTGAATCTTAACAGCAAGAGATTCAACGCCATCTCCACAGCGAGGCGGATTGGCTATTACGGAGCTCGGGATTACTTCTTTTACCAGGGTCATCAGGCCTCAAGCACCATCCAGGTTTGGAGTGGTGAAGGCATGATATCCTGAGAAGTGCACAGATCCCATAGTTAGTGTCTCCTGGAGCATGACGACGTCAATGCTCCTTGCTCGCACGATTGACTGGAGAAAGGAGTTCTTGCTTTTATAGCTGCATATATTCCACTGCAGAATGCTTAAATTGTGTGCCATGATGGTTACTCAGAGTCACTTGCTTCAGCTTCAGATGCCCCTGTGCTGGTGGCATCTGATAAATATAGATCCTCATTGATTGAGGATTGTACAACTTCCTCTAAGTGAGACACTCCGGTTAAGGGTCTACCGAGAGGTGTAGAGCCTTGGTTAGAAGTCCACCTCGGGTCAAGGGATCAGACTTTGGCTGAACAGACTCGGCCTGCAGTGGGGGCTTCTGCTGCACAGTTTCAGCCTGTCCTGACAGACTAACTGGGGTTTCACGTGATGCTTCTCCCGAAGCTAGCCTGCCATCCGAGGATTTAGGGAGGGGAGTGCTGCTCTTTTTCGGTTTGGAGGCTTCTAGCTTCCTTCCCTTCAGAGCTGCAACAGTTTGGGTCATAGCCGTCATGGCGACCTGCACTGCCTTCTCCGCCTCCTCACTGGTCCTCCCCAAGGCTGTTGCTACTGCAGAAACTACAGCACTCAACAGGAGAGTCATATCTTTCTCGTCAAAGAAAAGATTATCCTCTACTGGGGAGACCTTTGCTGTGGCCTTTGAACCTTTTTGGCTTTTGTTCTTTTTCGTTTTCTAGCCACTAGCAAGCTTGGGGAATTCCTCTCTGTTAGAGGTATCCGGCTTTGGCTGTGGGGGCGACTCCTTCCTCTTAGGAGGTCGGTCCCCAGACATAGGTGCCTGGGGGCGCTGGGACAAAGTCAGGACGCTTTTTGGCTTGTTCCTGCTTTTCAATGACTGCCTGTTTCCTGACAGAGCAAGCCAGGCTCCAGGCATGATGTTTCTTAGCACAGTTTGGATACTTGGCTGTTGTGTCCTGGCCATCTTTGTGTGCCTTGATACACACTTCTGTTTGATGTGCCTCGCTGCATACGCCACATTTGGCTTTAGCCTTGCAGTTGGCCTGGTGATGCCCAAATTTCTGGCACGTAAGACACCTCAAGGGCTGTCACACATGTCCTGAGTTTGTACGAGCCCAAGTTACCCAGATCAAGGATGATGATTGGGGTTCCCTTGAGGATGACCAGGACTTCCCTGGTTGGAGACTTCCCTTTGATCATGCAGGAAGCCTCCAACACTTGTGGGAGAGACGTGATCACCTCCATGTCAAACCGTAGTGGAAAACCAAGTAGCACCATCTTGGTCTTTTTCTCTTGGGAGGTCAGTGGTGAGATACTCACTTTTCTCCCATCTTTTAGGGTGTTGTTGCCTTTGGGGACAATAATCATGCCCTCATCTCTACAGATTCGAATTGAAAGTCTGACATTTCTTTCCTTCTCTAATGCCCTAACCATTTGGTAGGCATTGTCGAAGTCTTCAAGCTATTTTGGTACCTTAAACCACGTTAGTCGATTTGGGGTGTGTTCTGACTCTTCAGAGTCAGTTTCCACCCTTTGTCGCTTCACGCCTCCCCTTTGCAGGGGTTTAAGGCCTTTAGAAGTCGGGGCAGCTGGTTTGGCTGGTTCAGCTTGAGCCCCTTCTTGACTTTGAGAATTTTGAGGGGAATTGAGATTTCTCTCAGTCTGGTGTGCATGGACAGACTTTGTTGGTGATTTTTCTTTGTCCTTGCTCGTTTCTCGACACAATCGGCCTGCATTTTGGATTTCTTTCGCCCCCCTGTAGCCTTGATAGTCTTCAGGGTGGCTGCCATGGTCTGGTTCATATTGTCATTTCAGAGAGGATAGATTGGTCCCCTTTCGGGGACTATCCTTATTCCTGCTCTCAGGGATTGAGGTCTTATGAAGGGCCTCGGAATGCTCTGTTCCCTACACTCGACCCTTCAGCACCACAGGACAGGAGATCCCCCTGGGTGGGCTGAACTCGGAGTTTTGGTGTGGTAAACGCTCTGCACCCCAATCCTGCTACAAGGGAGGTGTGATCACGTCACCGCAGTCCAGGCGAATGTTGGAAACCAGAGTTTCCCGCAAGCCCAGGCTGCACCAGGAAGTCAGAGAGGGCAAGAGTTAGGCACCGAAAAGTCGCCCTTGGTGCGAAGTCACAAACTGTGTCCAGGACCAGGGGGTCCAGATCAGGTTTGCAACCTCGCTCTCCAAGGGATCGGTAATGGGGCACTTACTACAAGAGAAGGCCTGGCCAATTGTCGCGGCGAACCAAGATAAATTGGCGGAGCTCTCTGTGTAGTTTGTTGTCAAATGGTATCGGTAAAGCTCAAAGTCTAGTGACTTTACTCAGGAACTCAGGAGGATCACGCCAAGTGGGTGACAATAATGCCTCGCCAAGTGGGTTATCTCTGTGCACCACCGTGTCAGATATTATTTCCTCTTATATATAAAAAGTAAGAATGCGAAAATACCCATAGATAGCAATATAAGAAAGAGGAAATGATATCCCTGTCAGATATCATTTCCTCTTTCTTATATTGCTATCTATAGGTATTTTCGCATTCTTACTTTTTATATTTTGTATTCTTACTTTTTATATTTTTAATTTCTTTTTTAGAGACTTTTCTTATATTTATTTTTGTATTCTTACTTTTTATATTTTGAATTCCTTCTTTATATAATTTTTTTATTTTTTGTATTCTTACTTTTTATTTTGAATTCCTTCTTTATATAATCTTTTTTATATTTTCTTACTGAGCATTATTGGGAATTCCGGATTCCCTCGACCAATGGTCACTTAATCGACCTGTCAGACATACTAATTGAGGTCCGTGGGAAGATCGTAAATAGGACAGGGGTAGACCTGAGGGCTGAAGAACTGGAGAGAATCTTGCCAACAAATGCGCTCTTATATAGTATGTTTAAAACCGCGTCAGTCTTTCTGAACGGGAAGCAAGTAGAGCATCTATCATTTAATTATCAAAGCTATATTAACCTGCTATCAACACTTTCTTCTACAAAAACGGAAACACTCATGCAAAATCCTTTGTTTTATGCAGTAAAGATATTCCCGAGCATGCCACGGACGAATACTTCACCGCGCTACCGCTAACGGCGCGCAAAGTAGCCCGGAGAGCTGCGTCGAATGCGCATTTAATGGGATCCCTCATTATTGACCTTTCAAGCTTAAGGCATCTTTTCCGGTGGCAATTAGGGTGTCTCGTGATCGGAGGCAAGACAGGCCTCTAACCTCCGCTCATTTCTTTAACGTAATAGGAATGATAGCGGTTGACGGCTTGCTATTTTACTGTACTGGTTATTTTCCAACAGGTACACAGTATTTTGAAATACGATATCCAAGATGGCATTTGATATCTTATGATGGGTAGTGTAATGTTGTAGATATCCAATATAAGTACGAATATGCATGAAATATTCGACGTAGGAGGAATGCATCTGGCAACTCGATTAAAGTTAACCATCTGCTCGATTCCTGTCGCGTTTCCCGTAACCTTTGGAAAAGATGCCTTTAGACATGTTCATGCTAGATAGAGTAGATATTAGACTAAAATTTAGCAGCAGTCGAAGCATGTTCTTCACTAACACAGACCTAAGTCTGAGGCTGGATGTTAAATACATGGCTTTGCATGTGCCGAAATACCGCCCTTTTAACTCGGCAATGATTGCATTAACTTCATCCTTAGATATGCATGCACCCAATAACTTAGGGCGTCTTCTGTACTGCCATAAAAGTTAATCCAGTATTAAAGTTTAATCTGGATCTCTAGTGCACATGCGCGTTGGCAGCGTCCAGGATCAACTTTTAATGCACCTCTGGACCAGGCTTTAATATTAAGCTCATTTTTAAATCCTATACATGCACAGAAGGGATAGATTAATCCCACCAAGCATGTACTGTTACGTCACGTGTCCGTCATGAACTTCACGGGTGCCATCGCTTGAATTGCCATTCAGAGTTATTTTCGACAATAACATCGATCGTCTTAGAATTTTCATACTTCGTATTTATTATGAAAATAAAATTGTATATATTTACACAAATGATCAAATATTCCGATAAAGGAAATAACTTATGGTAATGAATATAAAAAACAATATAATCCCACGAGGAATCTTTGAAGTTCTGAGGCTGCGGGCATGGAACTCAAGGTCACACAAGTTGACGTTTTAAATCAAATATGAACCAGTGTTTTAAAGAAGAATTATGTGCTAATTTTTTCTCGACTACTTTACTACAAAATTAACAAGTATACTTTTCTATGGACCTCCTGAACAGCATCCGGAAGAAAACATGTTTCCCTCCTCCAACACGATTCAACGCAGCAAAGAGCTGTCCGAGGAAACTGCGCGAAGGATATTAATTGGTGAATGTCATCTTTGTACTTGAGTTTCATTGAAATAAAGATTGGCTTTATAGTTGTTAGAGCAGTTTCGTTACCCATTTTACTACTATAAATAAAATATAGTTATCATGAAAAAATAGAATATTTCATAAATAATCGTTTCCCTTATAAGTAAGCCTGCTTGTGCCTCGCAATTATCATATGAAGATCAAACTGCATCTTGAGTTACTGACTACAACTTCCTATAACAATCACCTTTTCTCCAATCTATAAAAAATGAAAATCAGTCAGAAAAATCTTTTAACAAAGCAGTGTCTGAATGCAAATTGTAAGGTTTATTTATCCAAGTAAATTTTATATCGGACTGCAAATCTTTAGGTGATATCTTTAATCCTGTCTTCTATATCGTATGCGTAGGGACATGAAAGGTGAATGTTGAACGGATATCCTTTGGATGATTTTGTTGTTTATTTACAGGTATGAATGCATGCTTTGCTCCAAACGCTACCCTACACAACATGCAACAGTTATGTGTGAAGAACGACATTGCATAGAAATGTCTCAAAATAATACAGATTTTTCAGCAATAAAAAGACAACATACTTCAGCTCCCACTCTTTAGATTTGTAAAACCTTTTCCCACACGCCCAGAAATCCGAGACCAGGACCTTCACAGCAACAGCAGAGGGCAGAACCATCACTATATCACAGACTAGGAACATCACAAGAATTGATAGAATTTTAAAGAGACAGTCCATTAACATAAGATTCCGAACAAATCATATTTGAAACAGATAATCTTGAAGAAATGTGTACAGAAAATAGAGGCAAGAACTTTCTTACTTTGATATGATGCTAGTCTTAGTTTTCAATTTTGGGAACATTGGGAGGCATAAAGAATTGATTAATAATATGAATAAATTTTTAATGCCTTGTCTTCAATCATGTAGGTACGTCTGGGATGAAGGGAAGATAAAGGTGGTCTTCAGAAGCATCTGAGAAGTTTATATTATTATTTACAGAACACTTTAAACAATTAGGAGGCAAAGCAGTGCAGAGATAAAAAGGCAGAAGATAATTAGCATTATGAAAACATTAGTAAGAGTCTCAGTTTCATGAAATACACAATAAATATATTAGATATTTTGAAACCTAAGGGATGTCTAAAATAATTTCTTAAATATGATTACCAAAAACATGCCATTACAAAAAGAAAGAAGAAAAATGAAATCTCCCAAAAGATCGAATTTCACGCGCGACATTTCTCTTCTCTCCGATATGTTTAGATAACGGTGGTGATAGAATAATGAGTACGACAGTTTTTACTGAACATTATTGTCGAGCCGTCTGGCAGCGGAGAGTGTCGTCTTCGGTGCACGATCTCTATGTCGCGCTGACACTATGACCTGGAAGGAAAGTCGCGAAGCTGTAGCTTCCCCGCGACATAGTATCCTAGAACTTCGTCTTCGGTACAGACACGGTGGATTATGATTAAACTAAATATGGTATTAAGAGTTAAGGACGCTACAGAAGACGCCCTTACACTTACGCGAAATTTTCCCACAAATCTTATGTACTTGCCTCATGGCAGCGTCATCTCCACATTGACCAACCTTTCAACAATCTCATCCCGCAAAGACTGTCCATTGTTCTTTTGGACAAATAAGCCTTTAATGGGGCATATATATATATATATATAAAAAAAAAACGCTTTATCACGTCTCACTGCGACGGTTAATAATAGATATACATCTCTTCGTTCCCCCATGGGTCGACGGAATTATACCAAGCCACACCGCAGTCTCCGGCCTAGAAAAGGACCATCTGATTGATCATGACACCACATGAGTTAACTAGAAATAGTTGACATAGGCCGGGCCACTCCAGAGAAAGGGCCCGGGCGAAGCATGGCCGCAAATCTAACTGAACTGAACTGATCGTGACACCTTCGAACACGGGAGGACTCTAATAGTTCTTGATTTGAAGCCGCAACATCTCGAGGATGCACTCAGTCTTGAGCAAACCGGATCGTTAAGATTAGAATTGACTTTCAGACAGAGTAGAGCCAATAACTTTATTTGTTTACTGTTTGCTGAGACACAGGGTATTTTACAAATAGATAAGCATCGAAAAGTCACGGTAGATTCGAGGGGATGAACGCGAGAGAAATAAATAAAATTTGCGAGAAGGTAGCCGAGGGATTTGATACGGTTTACCTGGGTTGCCTGACCGCTGACAAGGTCGCTTATTTATTAGAAAAGACCCGAATCTCACTTGCGCTTTGGGTTTTTAATAATCTTTCA
>NC_091562.1:24395957-24398457 GCF_042767895.1 Penaeus vannamei
CTCTTTGCCTCCTGTCCATGTTTCTTTACTACTCTCACCTCTATAAACTTCTTGGGTAGTCTTTTGAGCCCAGTCAAGTGGGAAAAATTCTTTGTGATATCCCCTACAGCCCCTTACTTTGACAATACCTTCCTCTTCTAACGATATCTCCAAAAACGAGTAGGCAAAATTTCCTTCTGCAGCTTTTCCTACCATTTATATCTTGTAATAGTAACATCTGAGTCCCAAGCTCATCCATTATTTACCCTAACTGATCTCACTGGCAAACCTATTCCTCCCCCCTTAATAACTGCACTGAAACAGTTTCCTTTTCATTGGCTAATTGCCCTGTATACAACATTGATTGGTCAGAGTGAAAACAACTTGTTGCCTGCCTCATTCACTGATGCAGTATCAGTACAGTGCTACATCAATATTGCCAAGATTACATGACCAGTTCATATTGGTGGAGGGTCCTTCCCTGTTTGACCATATCAACCCAGCCTCTATGAATGTCAGAAATGTTGGAAATTTGACCACCCTACTTAGTACTGTTGCTCCACAGCCCACTGCTCGCTATGTGGTCAACCTGGTCATGACCATTCAAATTGTTCTACGCTATCACACGCTGTACAAATTATGGTGGCTCCTGTAATGTATTTTATTGGAATTTTCTTGCCTACAAATCGAAGTCTGAGGAAGTAGTTCTCTGATTCAAAAATGGCCTGACTTTACACAAGGCCAGCCAGGAAGCATGCCAATGAGGTTTTTCTCTTTGCTACCTCTTCCAATGTTGTCTTTCACTCCACTCCTCTCTGTCCTTCTACAAGATGTCTCAGCATCTCCCCCAGTATCTGTTCCCCATACCCCTTACCATCCTACCTCCCTCCCAATCTCTTGCTCGTTGTTGTCATGGGAGGGCTTACAAGGTTGAGACTGAGACTAAGGCCCAAGGTAGGGGATCGCCCCTACCTTGGGCCTCAGCCCTTGCCTCAACTAATTTTGATTCATCTTTTCTTCTCTCCTTTCCTCTTCCATATCTTCTTCATCCCCTTCTTCTATCCCATTCTGAAGGTGAGAGAGCCGTGCTGAAAGGATGAAAGGCTGGCATTGTATTCCCTTGGTTAAATGCCTAGCCCTTACCCCTTATGGGGACCCTGAGGGGTATACCATTTCTTTTCTCTATTTTATTGAGGCTCACCATGGCCAGTAATGAAGATTCTTTACCCTTAATAGGAGCATTAAAGCTTGCCCCTTCATCAGCTAGCCTATCTGAATTTGGTTTTCATGGATTTCCGACCCCTGCCCCTCCTTTGACCACGGCTCTGACCACTGATACTAATACTCCCTCCTCGACGCTTTCTGACAACTCTATCTATTCCAAAACACCCACCCTGGTTTTTAGTCAATCTCTAGAAAGCACCCCTTCCTCTCTCGCAACATTCTCCTCTCCATCTACTGCACAGTCTTTTTCAATGTCTACCCCCTCTTCCCTTACTACTATTTTTCATCCTTATTGTCCCCCCACAGAACTACTCCACTCCACACCACCCCATCTTCCTCTCACCCTCATCCTTCTACTGCCTCTACCTCTGCAAACCTTTTGAGTACTCTCATTGGCCCAGTCAAGTGGAATCAATTCTTTGTGATTCCCCCCATATTTGAGAATACCCTTCTCTTTCAATAGTGTCTCCAAAAACAAGTAGGCAAAGTTACCTTTTGCAATCACTCCGATCGTTCACACTGTGTCACAGTTACATCTGAATCCCAAGCTTGTGCACTATCTACCCTAACTAACCTTACTGGCAAACCTACTCCTGCTGAACCTCACCCCTCTCTTATTATTTATACTGGAACTGTTTCTATCCCCCCAAATGCTTATCCTATCTACAAGGACTGATCACACTGTGAAAATGACCTACTTACCTGCCATGCTGATTATGATGCAGTGGCAGTACAGTGCTACACTATTCCTCCCAGAGGCCAGTGTAAGTTTCATGTCAATATTGCCAAAATTAGCTTCCGTAGACATGACCTCCCCCATGAAGTTTATATTGGTGGATTGTCCTACCATATCGACCCCTCCTCGTCATTGTCAGAAATGTTGGCATTTTGGTCACCCAGCCAAACACTGTTCATATTGCCCTGCACGTACATGTGCCAATTGCGGAGACTCCCATATGGTATTTTATAGAAGCTACCCTACCTATAAGCTTGAATGTGACGTAGGAGTCCTCAGATTCAAACTTGGCCCCACTCTACAAGAGGCCAGACAAGAAGCACGACGATGAGGTTTTTCTATCTCAACTTATTCCAAAACAGTCCTCAGCTCTGCTCCCCCACCATCCTCACAAGATGTTTCTGCATCTTCCTCAGTATTTCTTCCCTATACCCTAAACCATCCTATGTTTATTCACCCTATCCCCGTTGCGCCAGGCAACCTAAACATTCCACTCCACCCTCTCTAACTACATCCTTTCCTACAGGTTCCTCCTCTTCTCCTCCTCATAAAAGAACATTT
>NC_091562.1:24446489-24448989 GCF_042767895.1 Penaeus vannamei
GCCATGGGCATTTCTTTTCTTTCCCTTTTCTTCTCCCATGTGTGCATACCATACATTTTTTTTAGAAGTGAAGTGATTTAAAAAAAAAAAAAATCTAAAGGTGTCCGTGCAAAGTGTATTTTTTCTGTTATCTACCATGTTCTGTTTTATTCTTCATGGTATATTGTCATTATTAAAGGGAATCAATCCCTAATTTTTTCACTTGCAAATGTTATTATTTTTATTTTTCTCAATATAATTCGATCGTGCTAGAATTAAAGCATAGATTCATTGTCTATCTCTCTTGATCTATTATGTGGGTGAACTATAGTTTGCATTTTTCTTGAAATTAATTTCTGTTTCTACTATCATACTAAGCCACGTGGCTAGAGTTATAAAGTATTATTTCCCCATTGTATCAACCGACGCTATATTGACATTAATTTCGTCTATTATTGTTCAATGCATTTATTTCAGCCCGGTTTAACTATGTATTTGTGGGATATTTTTGAATATTTAAAAACTTTAAAAACATTTTTTCCTCTTCTTTCCCACCTACCCTAGTCCCCTATCCTCCAAATATATCTGTTGAGGCCACTCGCTTTCAAATATATATATATATATATATATATATATATATATATATATATATATATATTTGTACTGTAATATTCATTTAAAAATATATCCTAAAAAAGTAAATTAAGAAAATGGTAGTTGTAATCTTCATCAGACCTACACTTTCATTCATGACCATATTTTGACCACGAGTGACTTGTCTCCCAGACCTTTTTCTAAACTCTGTAAATCTCTCGGTCAAATCTGATTCCTTATCTATGTTACTTTTTGAAAGTTGGATTTTTTTTTTGCTTATATATATTTTTACAATAGCATGTGTGTTGTTTTATTTGCATTTTTATTGATATCAACTAGAGTAGTTTTTAATGTATAAAGGGTTATACTCGTTTTTTTTGTTTTTTTGTTGTAGGTGACTGCAAACATATAATTGTTCAGGTTAAGTCTGGTCAGGTCTTGTCAAACGAGGACAATATATCACCTTTCTACCCTGTTTTAGCCTGTGATCTTCAGACAATTTCTTCATTAATCAATCTTAAATACGAACCTCATTTCACCATCATTACATGGTCCTTCTGACGACCCCCCAACTGGGTCATGGACATGTAATCAGTGTTTAAGTAAAACGTTCTCCTGTATGTGCAGAGCTGCACACTTATTGCTCAGATGTAATCTAGCGCCGCACCATGCCCTTCCTTATACGACTATATGAGAGATTATTGCTGGTATTTCCTAACAAGATGGGATGCCCAATTTGTGTTCTGCGTATGAGCTCGTTCGATGATACCCTTTTCTATGGAGGGGTACTTCATCACTTTTCCTCAGGGAATATCTCACCACCCCATCCTTCTCTTAACTGCTCGCCCACACTCTCCTCCTCTTTGTGTATGTGTATGTATATATATATATATATTTGTGTATGTGTATGTATATATATATATATATATATATATATATATATATATATTATATAAGTATATATATACATATATATACTTATATATATATATATATATATATATATATATATATATATATATATATATATATATATATATATATACATACACATACACAAAGAGGAGGAGAGTGTGGGCGAGCAGTTAAGAGAAGGATGGGGTGGTGAGATATTCCCTGAGGAAAAGTGATGAAGTACCCTACCATAGAAAAGGGTATCATCGATCGAGCTCATACGCAGAACACAAATTACATGTACACACACAACCAAACACACATACTTACACATATGTACACACACGACACACAAACACACTTAGATATTTATATATGTACACACACACAAACACACACACACACACACACACACACACACACACACACACACATATATATATATATATATATATATATATATATATATATATATATAAACATAAACAGCCAATCTTTTTAACAAATGCCTTCTCAACGGAAAAACTCCGAGAGCCTAAAAAAATGCAACAATTATTTTGATACATAAAAAAGGGATAGAAAGGATCTAAAAAACTACCGGCCCATAAGCCTCCTTTCACTTACAAACTTCGCAAAAGTCACAGCTCGCATATCTGACAGTCTGGATTCTAACTATCCTAGAGAACAGACAGGCTTCTGCAGTGGATTCTCAACAACAGACCACATCCACACGATCATCCAAGTAAGAGAAAAAGTAAACGAATACAGGAAACCCCTGTGTATGGTATTCGTCGATTATGAAAAGGCATTTGACTCTGTACAAATACCAGCAGTATTAGGTGCTATTCGAAGACAGGGAGTAGAGGAGGTATATTGTAAAATATAGGAAAAAATATACGAAGATGGCGCAACAACCATCAAGCTCCAAACAGAAGCCGATAAAATGCCAATTAAAAAGGTGATAGACAGGGCGACATGAGATGCCTTGAGGAAATATTCAAGAAGTTAGAATGGAATGGAGAAGATATCAAAA
>NC_091562.1:24456489-24458989 GCF_042767895.1 Penaeus vannamei
ATAGTAATATTGCTAATAATGATAATGAAAATGATATTAATAGTAATGATAATAATAATGATATTGATAATGATATTAAGTGATAATTTACATTGTTAAACACACACACACATATATGTATATATGTACATATATATATATATATATATATATATATATATATATATATATGTAAACACACAAATACGTAAACAACATGGGCAAGAACAACAATAATAATAATGTTTGTCAACATAATTATCATGATCATATAGATAATGACAACTATAGGAACCCCTTCCAGCTACCTCTCGCTTCCCCTCTCATTCCCACTTCAATAAGCCAAACATCTGCCCCTTCCACGCCCCTCCTCTTCCTCCTTAACTCCCCCCCTTCTTCGCTCCCTCATCCCCCTTTCTCCCTCTCCCCCATTTCTTCTCTGCGCTCTCTTGCCCTTCAGTCCCCCGTCTCCTTGGCTTTCCTCTACGGATGTTTGTGTAGATAATAGACGTGCATTAAGTGACGGTATAACTATTTTCGTGGAGTGTATTTGCCTCGTAAAAGAAGAATGGTAATGATAATAAGGATAATAATAACAGCAATAATGATAATTATAACTGATAATAGGATTTACTCGTTTATATTCAGATTGTCAGTTATCATCGCAAGCCCGCAGTCTGCTGTCACTTGCAATGATTCCAGGCCACTAAATGCTCATCTTGCATCAAAATGAAGAATAAAACAGAAGCATAACGCACGGCCCGAGGGACGAAATACAAGCAAAATAACATTGGTGATCAATTATCACAAGAGTAATGATGATAATAACAGTAAGAATAGAAATAGTGATAATAATGATAACAATAATGATAATAATGCTGCTGCTGATGATGATTATAAAAGTAATAACAATAATCATCATCACAATAATGAGAATCGCAGTGTAGTAGAGAAAGCAGATTAATCTGAAACAGATTACCAACTACTTACAAACTTTCCTCTGTGAAGAGAGATGAATATAAGATTAGTCAATATGTCTGTAACGGCAAAAGTGAATTTGTTTGTTTGTTTGTACATTCATCGTTACTATGATTCCTGCATTTGTTGAAAATGAATAATTATTAGTCTTATTCTTTAATGTTTGCATGAAGTCAGTATCAGACTGGATCAAAGCAAAAAGAGCAATTATCTTGACTCTTTGAAAACATCCGGGTTCGAGCTAGCAGAAGCTGCACCTTCCTAATTAAGTGACACCGTCTTCAGAATTTTCTAGTGAGGAAATATTTGAATTGAAAAAGTTGAAGTGAAAGTGGTAATGAGCCTGATTCCGGAAATGAGGAACATTTCGCTAGTTCTGAAGCAATTGGCAACAACCTAGGTAATAGTGTCTGTTATGGCCTAATAAAGCTATAAAATAAACAAATTATAAACAAATCTATATTGGAACGTATTTGAATGCGAGGTCGCTGTTATAGATAGGAATATGATTTCACTTCATTGTAAAAAAAATTGGTACTGCTAATTTGACTGCCGATGTTGTGGTACAGGCCTCAGGCAAGACTATGTTGAAGTGACTTTGCTTCAGGAGAAGAGGGAAACCAAAGAGGAAGACATCAAAATGAACACATATATATATATGCATATATATATATATATATATATATATATATATATATATATATATTTATTTGCATATATATATATATATATATATATATATGTATATATATATATAAATATATATATATATATATATATATTTCATATATATATATATTATATATATATATTTGCATAAATATATATATATATATATATATATATATATATATATATATATATATATATATATATATTTGCATATATATATATACATATATATATATATATATATATATATATATATATATATATTTGCATATATATATATATATATATATGGGTGGGTGCTTCATGCGCAGGGTGGTGTGAAGCGATGGAGTGGTAGTCTAGTTAGTGTTAAGAGCTTCTGCATGCCTTCTCGCTTACAGCTGCCACCGCTGGCTAGCCCCGTGCGAAAAAGGGAGCAGCTCTGCATAAGCCTCCCCCTGCCAGTGCATAGCCTCTCCATCATCGAGACTCCCTGCAGTGCCTCCTCGTGGCCACCCATGGAAACTGGGTACCTTGCGGTTCCAGCCTAAACTGAGGGGGATCTCGGAGCAGCAGGGGGCCCCAGAGGTTCAGGGCCATGGCCCACCGGCGTGTGGACACGCCCTGGCCCTGTACCAACTCCTGCCCCCTAGCCCCCTGGGGTAAATGGGAGGCTCGGGGGAGGTGGGCCTTGCCAGTCCTCCTCCCCCCAGATATAAACCAATCGGCAGTAAAACATATAAATGGAGAGGCTGGGAGGAGGGGAAAAGCCCCTCCCACCCAGCAAGTGAGGCGGACTGTGGGCCCTGCTGGGAGGGCGACTGCTGGAGCGCAGGCTGGGAACGGGGACTACCCGTCTCGCCTGCGCTCTGGTGGCCGCCAGCCCAGAGTG
>NC_091562.1:24525491-24527991 GCF_042767895.1 Penaeus vannamei
CCTTGCAAGCTCCGTTTTCTTTCGCCAAGCAACCTCCGTTTTCTGTCGCCTTGCAACCTCCGTTTTCTTTCGCCTTGCAACCTCCGTTTTCTTTCGCCTTGCAACCTCCGTTTTCTTTCGCCTTGCAACCTCCGTTTTCTTTCGCCTTGCAACCTCCGTTTTCTGTCGCCTTGCAACCTCCGTTTTCTTTCGCCTTGCAAGCTCCGTTTTCTTTCGCCAAGCAACCTCCGTTTTCTTTCGCCTTGCAACCTCCGTTTTCTTTCGCCTTTCAACCTCCGTTTTCTTTCGCCTTTCAACCTCCGTTTTCTTTCGCCTTGCAACCTCCGTTTTCTTTCGCCTTGCAACCTCCGTTTTCTTTCGCCTTGCAACCTCCGTTTTCTTTCGCCTTGCAACCTCCATTTTCTTTCGCCTTGCAACCTCCGTTTTCTTTCGCCTTGCAACCTCCGTTTTCTTTCGCCTTGCAACCTCCGTTTTCTTTCGCCTTGCAACCTCCGTTTTCTTTCGCCTTGCAACCGCCGTTTTCTTCCTTTCACTTTCCCATACAGTCCCTTCGCCAGAACTTATTCATCGAGCAAACGCCCCACTCCCGTAATGGTCTTAGCGTCTCAGAAGATATTGGAAAGACGATTCATTTCTCCTCCCGTAAAAGTTTTAGATTGTTCTAACGAGAATGAGCACTATTTCAGGATTTTTTTAGGTTTCGGAATTTCGGGATCCGGTTTGCCCTCCTCACTTCTTCCAATTCCTCTTCTTCCCATTTCTCCCTTTTCCCTCCCTCCGCTGATCTTCCTTCCGTTCTGGTGCTTTCTAAGGGAATAACGTCGCTGGGAACTTAAAAGCAAGAGCCTTCCTCGGTAACTTTCACTAAGGAGAGTTTTGTCCTATTGGTCCCCTGTTGCCTTATTGCTGTATGGTTGTTAATTGTATCAAATTGGACTCTCTGTCTACTTATCTGTCTGTCTGTCTTTCCATCCCCCTCCTCTTCCTTTCATTCTCTCACCAGACTAAAAATAAAAATTGGAAGGATGATAAAAACATCAACAAAATAATAATGGTAACAAAAAAAGTTCCGGTGATAAAAATAAAAACGAGGATAATAATAATGATAATGAAAATGTCTTTGTTATTATTTTATTATCATCATTATCATTTCATTATTTTGTCGTCATTTTTATCATCATTATTGCTACCCTCCATTTTTGTCCTTTATATTTTCTGTTTATTCTTAATTATTTTTACTTTCCACCTGCTTTTCGTCCTCTTATTTTTCTTTTCTATGTTTGATTATCTTTTACTATCTCTCTCATTTATCTCTTATCTCTTTCTTCTTCTCTCCCTTCCTTTCTCTCTCTCTGTTACTATCTCTCTCTTTTATCTCTTGTCAATTTATCTTTCTCGCTCTCTTTCTCTCTCTCTCTCTCTCTCTCTCTCTCTCTCTCTCTCTCTCTCTCTCTCTCTCTCTCTCTCTCTCTCTCTCTCTCTCTCTCTCTCTCTCTCTCTCTCTCTCTCTCTCTCTCTCTCTCTCTCTCTCCCCTACTCTCCTTTCTTATTGTCTGACTCAGTCTCCCTTTCTCTCTTTCTCCTTCCCTTGTCTTTTCTCTCCAGCAACGGAAACACTACTAATTTTAATGGTTCGAAAAGAAATCCATGCAATTTGGAATTACGTTTGGAAATAATATTCTCGTAAAATTAATCTCTAGGACATGTCGTAACACGTTTCGTTTATGACAAAGGACCCCAAATTACCTCTAATTACCGAAGAGCTTAGATGTATCTTTTTCATTCTCCGCTTGTCTGTCTGTCTCTCTTTGTTTCTCTTGCTTGTTTTCTTTGTGTGTCTGTATGCCTCTGCTTGTCAGTCTCTGTTTGTCTGCTGTCTGTCTCTGTGTGTCTGTCTTTTTGTCTCTCAGTTTGTCCCATATCTGTCTGTTTATTTGTCTAGCTCTGTCCGTCTGACTACCTCTGTTTGTCTGTTTCTGTTTATCTGATGTCTGTTTGTCTGTCTTAGTTTGTTTATCTGTCTGCCTCAGCGTGTCCGTTTGTTTGTCTCTGTTTGTCTGTCTGTCTGCCTATATTTTCTGTCTGCCGTTCTGTCTACGTATGAACTTATGCATACATACATTTGTGTATGTATGTATGTATGTCTGTATGTATATATGTATATATATATATATATATATATATATATATATATATATATATATATATATATATATATATATATGTGTGTGTGTGTGTGTGTGTGTGTGTGTGTGTGTGTGTGTGTGTGTGTGTG
This sequence comes from Penaeus vannamei, assembly GCF_042767895.1. Lineage (NCBI taxonomy): Eukaryota > Metazoa > Arthropoda > Malacostraca > Decapoda > Penaeidae > Penaeus > Penaeus vannamei. The sequence continues at coordinate 24,527,767 of NC_091562.1, forward strand.
TGTGTGTGTGTGTGTATGTGTGTGTGTGTGTGTGTGTGTATGTGTGTGTGTGTATTTTCTCTCAACAATCAATCAATCAACTCTCACTTACTTTTTACCTTGATTCGAGTTCTTCGGTAGGCCGACACCAGTAACCATTTTTATAGGTTGACTGAACCTTTTCATGAAATCAAATAAAAATTTTAAGATTTGATAGCTGGCATGCTCCACGTCAACAAGCACTCT
>NC_091562.1:24572378-24579878 GCF_042767895.1 Penaeus vannamei
AATAATTATCATACTAGTATACCAATATGATAACGATGATGATAATGGCAATGATGATAACAAATATAATAAAAGTAACATAAATGTTAACAATAATGATAAAAGTCATACTAATGATAAAAAGGATAATAATGTAAATGAAAATAAAAACAATAATAGTGATAATGATAATGACAATAACAATGATAACAAATATGAAAAAATAGCAATAATAAAAATAATGATACAAGCAATGATAATAATAAGAGCAATGACAGTAAAAATAATGATAACATTGATAATAATGACAAGAGCAATGACAATATTACAATGATAATGAAAATAACATTAGTGATGATAATGATAAAAATGATAATAACAATGATTATAATAAAATAATAACAATGATTATAATAAAATAATAACAATGATTATAATAAAGATAACAATGATCATGTTAAGAACAATGACAGTAATAATGATAATAATAATGACATCGATGATTAAGAATGATAATAAACACACTGATAATGATAATGATAACAATGATTATGACAATAACAATAACAATGCTAATTATAGTAATAATGATAATAATAGTTATAATGATAATGGTAATAAGAGTTTTAATAACAATGATGATAATGAAAATATAAAGAATGACGACGATAAGAAATTTGATAATGTAAATATAAAAAACTACAATAAAATTGGTAATGAAAATAATAATGATGATAGTAACGGTATAATTATTATTAATAACAATAATGATAATATTAATAATAATAACAATAACAATGATGATGATGGTGATAGTAATAACAATAATGATGACGATGATGATAGTTGAATTAACGATAATAATAATAATAATAATAATAATAATAATAATAATAATAATAATAATAATAATAATAATAATAATAATAACAATAATAATAATAATAATAATAATAATAATAATAATAATAATAATTATTAAAAAAAAATGGTAATAGAGGATGATCATAATCATGGCAACACTAAAAAAGTAATAATGATAAAAACAATGACAATAATAATAATAATAGTAATAGTATCAATGATGATAATAATTATGATAATCATGTTGACAATATAAATAGTAATGATTATGATAATAATAATAATAAATATTATTTTAATCACCATAATGATACCAACAAAATCAACAACAGCAACACCAATAATAATAGCAATGTTAACAATAGTAATAGATGCAAAGAAAATAATAATCACTACAATTCAATGACGATAATGATAATGATATTGATATCAACAATATCATCTACAATATGAAAAGCAAAAATAACAGCGACAATGATAATGAGATAAATATGAAAGATGATAATCATAACAATAACTGTAATGAAGATAAGGATAATAATGATGATGGTTATGATAATTTAAGTAACAATGATAAAAATGATAATAATAATAATGATGATAAGAATAACGATAAAGTTACTGATGATAATAATAACAATGATAATTATTATAATAATAATCATAATAACAATGGTGATACTTATGTTGATAATAATGATCATAGTAATAATAACAACAGCAACAATAATAATAATAATAGTAATAATAATAATGGTAAAGATAATGATAGTATTGATTATGATAATAACAATAATAATGTTAATGGTAATGATAATGATGATAATAACAATGAAAATAATAAGAACAATAATAACAAAATAAAAATGATAATAATAATAATGATAATAATAATAATAATAATAATAATAATAATAATAATAATAATAATAATAATAATAATAATAATGATAATAGCAATAATTATGATGATAAAAAAATAATGCCGATGATAATAATGATAATAATGATGATAAATAATAATGATAATAATAACAGTAATAATAATAACAATAGATATGGTAGTATGAATTATAATAATAATAATAATAATAATAATAATAATAATAATAATAATAATAGATATGGTAATATGAATTATAATAATAATAATAATGATAATGATAAAAATAAACATAATATATATAGTAATATGAATGATAATAATAGTAATAACAATATTGATGATGATAAAGACAATAATAATGATAATGATATTAACATTAACAATATTAATATTAATAGCAATGATTATAACAATGATCATAATAACAAAAATGACAATAAAAATGGTAGTAATAATGATAATGATTGTGATGGTGATAATAATAATAATAATAATAATAATAATAATAATAATAATAATAATAATAATAATAATAATAATAATAATAATAATAATAATAATAAGTATAATGATAATAATGGTAATAATACTAATACTATAATAACAATAATGACGGTGATGATAACAACAATGACAATTCTAATAATGACAATGTTGAAATGATAATAATAATAAAACTAATAATAATGATATCAAAAGAAATAATGATGATGGTAATGAAATTAATAATGAAACTAATGATGATGAAGGTGGTGATGATTATGATGGTACTAGTAATGATAATAATAATATAAACAAGAATGATAATAACAACAATAATGATTATTATTAATAATAATAACGGTAAATTAATGATGGTGATGATGATAATAATATCAATGATAATAATTATCATAATGATAGAAAATATGATAATAGAAATATGAATAAAAATAACGATAATGATAATAGTAATGGCATTAGTATTTATAATAATAATGAATACAATAACTGCCATCATCAATATAACTTTTAACTTCATCTAGCTCTTTGTCTCTGTTCTAATTCGCTTTATCTCAATAATTCCTTCACTGCAATTTGCAAATCTGCCTTTCCCGGTTTCCTTCCGGCGCGCACCGGAAGCGAGTGAATCATGTTCCTCAGTCTCGCAGGCGATTTCCGGCCGAACGCGCGCGCCAGTGGCCCGAATTCTTCGTGGCTTCCGTCTGAAGAGTAATATTCCATGAATGAACAATCAGGTTTCATTGACATTTTTCGTTCTTGTTTCGTGAGCAAGTTATTTTCACGGGATTCTAAAATACCCATCCACATCTTAAAAAGTTTGTGATAATTACTATAGGGGGCTAAGCCCTGCGTCCATGCAATAACCTCCATAGAAAGCGATGACAAATAAACTGTTTTCATTTGTGTCTTGTTTATTATAACGCTGGATAAAATACTTGGATCATTCAGTAACAAAACAAGAATATTTGATGCATTATCAAATGAAAATCTATAATATAACGGTTTTAAGAATAAAACTTTCATCAGATTAGTATCGTGAGAGCCCGTATACAGGGGCAGCAGATTGTGACTTCCTTTACATGAAAGAACGATTAACACTCATAAAAATACGAACGAATAGACCATAATATGTGCAAAGAAATGTAAATATCTAGAAAAAAATACATTAAAGGAGTGAACTCCAAGTCAAAAAGTCTCCCTCCATTCACAGAAAGCTGCAGGGTACTTAGTGGATCTTCCGGATTAATCATCGGATTCAACAGCTAACGACAAAAATACCTAAATCCTCCCAAATGCTCATCTTGTATGGAACAATACGAAATAGATTCTTTCAGTTCCTCTCGCCAGAATTAATTAACTGGCTGAGAAGTCGGGGCGTGCATTACTGGGTCCTTATGATCATATATAAAACATAATTGTTATTGTAATAATTTTATTTCCTATATATACCCGGGGAGATACCTGAGTAACGTCAGAAATATAAATATTTAGATATATATTGCCTAAGAAATGGTTTAAAACGTATTGCAAACAAAATATTCCTGTAGGTGGCGCCCGGTGCCAGAGCGAAACGACGCGAGGGGGCAACTACTAATCGCTCACCCTCACGTGGCCACAACATTCAGATTTTGAATCTGATGAATTTCTTATATAATTTTCATTTAAACATTCCTCCCTTTTCTTTCTTCTTACTGCACTCCCTCTGCATATTTGTCCGTCTGACTGTGCATCTATTTTTCTATCTCCCTCTCTCCTTCTTTCTCTTCCCCTCTCTTGGGTCCTCCCCCTTCTCTCTCGTTATCTCTCGCTATCTCTGTCTGTCTGACTCGCACCAACTCCTCGTCTAAAGGCCATAGTTAAGCTAAAGAAACTGCTGCCTCGCCTTCCTCAGCGTGGTTGCGAAGGTGCTGAACGCCTCAACACACGTCACGACCGCACACGTTTTGCTCGAAACGGGGTACTTTTATGGGTACGTTCATGTATAGGCGGCCGTTGTGTACGTGATACTCGTAGTAAAAGAGTCAGGAATGACGATTGGGCTCCCAAGGTACTTCCAGGGACTACTTTGTGAGATACCGGCGTGTGCGGTGGAAGTGTTCTGTGAGGACTTTTTGATGTCACGCGATCATTTGTTTCTTTGTTCATTCACTTGTCTGTCTTTTTATCGTCGTTCTTCTGTTTGGATACCAACCCCGTGTAACCATGACTTTGCCTGTTTATCAGTTTCTGAAAAATCATGTTATGATTGTTAGTTTGCTAAATGGAAGTGAATCAGGTCGCGAAGGGGATTCAGAGTTCGTGCAACCCGCTGCCTAATTAGCACTGAAACGCGGGATGCATACTTGTGTGTCTATTAACATATTGATCGCCATCATCTTGATAACAAAGACTATTATTCTTATCCTTGTAATCATTATGATTATTGCTATTTTTATAATGGTTATTATTGCCTACTTCTCTTCGCATTCTTTTATTAATCTGGTATTATCGGCTTTTATATATACATTTTTTTTATGTTTCTTGTTAGTTGCTATCATCGCTGATATAATTGTTGTTGTTTTTGTTTTTTGTTGTTATTGTAATTGGTATAATGATAAGGACGATAATGATAGTGATAACCGTAATAATGATAATGATAACAATGATAATTATAATGATAACATTAATAATGATAATAATAATGATACTATTAATGATAATGATAATGATAATTATATTAATGGTAATAATAATAATGGTAACAATAATAATAATATTCAAAATAACAACAGAAATAATGATGATGGCGATGATAGTCATATTTATAATGATGATGATAATAATGAAAACGATAATAATGATGATAATGATTGGAATGATAATGATAAGAAAAAACATAATGATGATGATGACAATAGTAATAATATAATAATAATAATAATAATAACAATAATAATAATAATAATGATAATAATAAAATTGTTAATAATAATTGTAAGTGCAACAACAACAACAATAATAATAACAATAGTAATAATGATAATAATATTAACAAAGATAATAAGTATGATAATGATAATGATAATGATAACAAAAATAATAGTGATGATAATAATAATGACCCTAATGATGATATTAATAATGATAACAACATCAACAACAACAACAACAACAACAACAACAACAGCAGCAATAATTATAATAATAATGATAATAATAACTATAATAATAATAATGATAAAAATGATAACAATAAATATAGTGATGGTAATAATAATAATAATAATAATAATAATAATAATAATAATAATAATAATAATAATGGTAATGATAATAATAACAGTAATACTAATAACAATAGTAATAGTAATAATAATAATTTAAAAAACGATAACACTAATCATAGATAATAAAAGGGTAATGCAATAATGGTGAAGATACGATTACTGTCGCTACTAATACTAAGAGTAAAGATAGTAATAATAATAATAGTAATGATGATAATAGTAATAATGATAAAAATGACTAATAATAACAAGGACAATCGTGATGATAAGGGTAATAATAATGATAATGTTTGTAGAAATAATGATAATGGCAATAATAATGATGATGATGATGATAATAACACCGATAATAACAATAACAATAATAATAACACTACTACTATTACTACTACTAGTAATAAGAATAATAATGATAATAATACTTTCAACGATAATGATGGTAATAAAAGAAATGATGACAATGATAATGAGATTGGTGACAACAACAAAAACAACCATGATAGTTGTAGTAATAATGTGAATGAGGATGATAACAATAATAATTATAATAATAATGGTAAAAAGAATAATAGTGATGAAATGATGAGAATAATAATAACAACAATAATGATAATGAGAATAATAATGATAATGATAACATGGTAATGATAATAATAATAATCTATGATAATTATGATAATAACAATCTATATAATAATAATAATAATGATAATAATAATAATAATAATAATAATAATAATAATAATAATAATAATAATAAAAATAATAATAATGATAATAATAATAATAATAATAATAATGGTAATGATAATAATAATAATAATAATAATAATGATAATAATAATAATAATAATAATAATAATAATAATAATAATAATAATAATAATAATAATGATAATAATAATAGTAATAATAATAATAATAATGAAAATTATAATAACAATAGTGATGATAATAAGAACAATTACGATAACAATGATAAAAATAACTAAAGACTAATAATGATGATATTAATGATAGTAATAATGGTGCTAAGGATTAAATAATGATAATAATGACAATAAAAAACACAAATAATAACAATAATAACGAATAATGATAATAATGATAATGATAATGATAAAAAATGATAATCATAAGAAAATCATGATGATAGAAACACAAAAACAATTATAATGATAGACATAATAATAATTATTATGGTAATTGTGATATACTAATATGGCGTTTTGCTGAAATCTTATTCTTAATACTATTGTAATAAGAATAAGATTTCAGCAAAACGCCTTAGTTGCAATATCACACACTTTCATTTATTTGACTTAATTTCTAAAATTTATGTAACAGATTGTAATAGTTCCACTTATTGACACTTAAAAAGATTTTGCAAAAAGGTTCCTTTAAATTTTTTAATTACTACTCTTATTACAGAGAACATCAATGAAATTTGGTAATTACCCAGGTTGAATTAAATTTAGATAGTCAATGTCTAATGATAGTTAATCAATTCAATGAAATCACTACCAATACATATTTACAAGTAAAATAATATTAGAACAATAACAAAACAATTTGAGTTTAGAGTGTATCATAATACGCATTATTATCCATAATAATACCTGACTCGTGGCTATAATACACAAAATGCGTTAAATTTACAGCGGATAACAAATAACCGGTAAAATAACCCAAAAAGCAATGTTTAGAATTGTAATATTACCAAGAGCATAGACACAAAATCCAAATCTTCCGAAAATAACCCAAACCTGGCTACAATCCTGAACACCAAACCAAACACGTCCGTCCCTACGCTAACCAACAAACAGCCGGCCGGTCGGTTGTAAACTGAGACCGTCATCACTTCACTTTATTGGAGTGAATAATTCCTTTAGGGAAATCTAAACACTGAAGAATGGGTTTTCATAATATCTAAGTTATATGCTCAAAAAAGAGGTATAATATTTAAATGCAATTATACAAAAAACAGCATCAATAATTGTT
>NC_091562.1:24638944-24648944 GCF_042767895.1 Penaeus vannamei
GAGAATCAGTGTCTCATGAAAATCTACAAGAAGATTTCTAGAAGAAAAATATTGCCCATTCTTCTGTGAGGAATGTTATTGTCCAAATAAATTAAGCAATCCTGCAGTTCATAATACTTTTGACTAATAGGGAAACACTGCGTACGTATGGAGGATATCTAATGCTCATCACAATAGTCAAAATAGTTTGTCACGTCAAGTCTATCCCCATACGAGACAAATGACACCAATTTGCTAGTGACAAAATTCAATTTTAGAAAGTATTAATGCCTTCTCCATAAAACAAGAAACAATATATCGTTAATCATCTTATTAAAGATACATGCTACGGCATTCAGTTATGTAACATTAACATCGATTGAGAATTTGCAAGAGAGAGAGAGAGAGAGAGAGAGAGAGAGAGAGACAGAGAGAGAGAGAGAGAGAGAGAGAGAGAGAGAGAGAGAGAGAGAGAGAGAGAGAGAGAGAGAGAGAGAGAGAGAGAGAGAGAGAGAGGCTGCGTGACCTCGTTTTCTTTACCATCGGAGTCTCAGCAACCGACCCGATTGTTTTGCGTAAGGTCCTCTCACCAAACGAGGTCTTGATTTATCGTATAATTGTCCCTAAAGTACTATTTCTTCAGTTTTTGTAATCCTACGAGACTTGCCCTTAAACGAACTATTATACATAGTTTTTATGTATATCGCAAGCACTAAGACAAAGAGTTCACACGAAGAAAAGGATACAAAACAGTTGTCTCCATATCATTCCATCATACACACTTTTCCCTGTTATTTTAATGTACAATATACCTGCCAAGGTGAATCATAATTGCATTGCATTATTGCATGATGAAATGTATTACATCATGGTCTGGGCTGTTGTAAACGCTGCGCTCATAATTAAAATTAATTGCTTGAAGGAATTCTTCCGTTCATTACATCCATGATTTTTAACGTGTTGATAAATTCTCCGTGGATATGACGAAGGTGGTCACTGTTTACTACAACACCTGGGTATGTACAAAAATACTCTTAAAGAACAATAACTCAAAGCTCTCAAAACAAGCTAAGTGAACTGGTGACACATTATCAAGGGAACAAAAGCGAATTTAGAAGCTTCTTAATATCTACGGACTGGACAATACCCATGACAACCTCATACAGTTTCTTAGGACTAACAAAATCTGCGGGAATTAAAAACTCAAATCAGACATGGAAACTTGTCTGAAAAAAAAGATCGATTTTCAGGCAAATCAATTAACACTCTACACTTTCATAGTCCTCTCGTATTGACACATGTGCTCCTGAGTCAATGGGCTGGGGCTCACTTCCCACAAATATTCAGAATTGCTTTACGCAGTCATCAATTGCACGGAAATTTGATATAGAGATCGGATGTTCTGATTCCGACATGACAGAGTTTGCCGAAATTAGTGAGTGGGAACTGAACAGTGCACTAAGCAGAGGTAAGGTGTCTGCCCCAGGTGATGCAATTACCCATAGTGTCCTTCGTCTTGTAGCCCAGGTACCTGGTAATCCTCTTTAGCACCTGTACAAGTTAAGGTTGTCACAAGGTAAACTACCCGACTTCCCTATACCGAAACCAAACACTGATAAACCGCCCAGTTTCACTAACCTCATGTTTATCCAAAGTTTTAGAAAGGATAATTATAAACAGACTCAGGTACAGGTTATAACGTAAATTTTCTCACTGACTGTATGTATTTCTACCGGGACGTAGCACACATTTCTTTGCAGAGTATTTTTCAAGCTCAAATCCAGTTTTTCCCAACCTTAAATCAGCTTTGACATTGCAAACAGAGAACTTATCTTAGAACAATCGGCAAGCTTTGGCATATGGGGTAAATTATTGAGCTGGATTAAAATGTATCTTTCTAACAGAACCGCAAGTGTTTTGTTCAAGGGAGTGAGTTCTACCTCACAGCCCTTTGAACTTGGGACACCATAGGGGGGAGTTCTCAGCCCTATGCCGTCCGATGCCCTTATGCACAAGTTGATGACAGATACTCCTCTTAGGGATGGAGAATCTATTATATGTTATGCTGGTGACACATGTGTTAGAGCATCATATGAGAGAATGCAAAGAATTCTCGACGAACTCACAGCAAGGGCTCACGAGTGTGGATTAGTCTGCTGAGAAAACAATGGCTCTGAACGCGTGTATCATACCCCTATCCACATTTCACATAGGGAACTAGGAGCTTGACATGTGCCATAAGTAGAAATATCTGGGGGTGAAGAAAAGACTCTGGGAGAGATTGAAATCGGTGAAAGTTCTTGTCGCAAAAATACATGGCATTAATGTTTAGCTCGCTATACTCTTTTACTTGGCTTTTATAAGGTCAGTCGTAGACTGCTATCAACTGCACTTGTTGCAGTCTATGGACTCAGAAATAAATAGCTTGGAGATAGTACAAAGTGGATAGTGGAAATGAGATCAAAACTAAACTTACCATCCATTTTTGATAGAATAATATATATTTGCATTTTCATTGGGTTCAAAAACCTGGGGGAACCCTTGCATCTCACATATATCCAGAAACAACTGCTACATAAAATCACACAAGCAGGTTAATCATACACACGGACGCCTTCTGATACACAAAATCTCCGTAAACATTACAAAGCTTAACGTCCCCAGAAGTAAAATATCAAAAGGTCGATCCATTCCCCCGTGGAAAAATTCGTCACTGATTGTATACTCTACATGTCTACCATGTAAACCTAACTGCGTGTTGAACAAATTGCTTTAGCAAAGGTAAAAGAACACAGAATCTATGGGTGATGTATACGAGTGCTATGCTGACAGATTCGTACAGTCTGGATATAAAACTGGTAACGCTTGCGCTGTATACTAAATTGGTTTACTGCAACATTAGGTTAATATGAGAGTACAAAATTGGGCCAGCTCTATTAAGACGGAGTTGGCAGGTATACTCCTTGCAACAAACTAAATGTTTCGGGGCTCTGGAGTAGTTTTTGTGACTCTCAAAGCGCTCTTCGGACAATAAGTTCCTTCAAAACAGATGGCGATGAGGAGTGTGAACTGCATTAAGCATAACGTAACTTTTGCAAGAGAGCGCAAAGACGATACAAATACAAATCTTGGGATGTCTCTTGCTAGGGTTGTAAACATCAAAAGTTTTCTTAAGGAAGAACTGATAGATCTGACGAGCTTACAAAGGCCTGAAAGCTGTAGTGTAAGGAACAATGATTATTATAGAGATAGTAAGCCCTCCTATGGGTAGCACTGAAATAAAACCAGACAATATGACGTGTTTATTGCCAGAATACATTAATGTTATAGAATGTACTGGCAAGTGCATAGTGCGAGAAGTGCAGAAGATTCTAGAAGTAGACTGTGTAATGAGGAAAATAAGCGAACACTTGAGGGCTATATCTCGGAGTGCCAGGTGATACAGCCTTTCAGACCACCTAACACGAGGAATAAAGAACTATGAGATTATTTTATTGCATCTGATATACTGGAAGATACACTCATGGTATACACAAGTACAAAGGTATATCAACTTAGGTAATATTCTTTTGCATGATGTATGACATATTTCCGGTGAATAAATATACTTAACTTAACCTAGATCTACATAAACGGAGTTGGCAGGTATGCTCCTTGAATTTTTAGTCTCAGAGAGCTCTGGAGTAGAGTTCCGCGACTCTCAAATTGCTCTCCGGACAATAAGTTCTTTCAGAACCGATGGCGATGCGGAAATTGTAAACTGCATTAAACGTAATGTACCGTATGCAAGAGAGCGTAATTCCATCACGATTTGTATGGACGTTGATATACGCCTCCTGCTAGGTTTGCAACCATATGGAAGAGTTCTCATAAGGAAGATCTGGTAGATCAACTGTTAGTTCACAAAGGCCTGAAAGCTTTAGCATATGCAACTACTATCCGTATAGAGAGCAGGGCCTAGCTCTGGATGACACCGAAGTAATATGAGTGCGTTTAAGTTGCAGAATGTATAGGCAACTACACGGCGCAAGAAGTGTAGATGAATCTAAATGTAGTTGTGTAACGTGGAAAATAAGCGAACACTTGAGCGCTATATCTCGAAGTGTCACATCATCTGATACTCTGGAAAATATGCTCATGCTGTATTTTAAATTTACTATATAACATTGCTGTAATCATAAAACATTGTTGTGTAAACACGGTAGCAAAGATATATCAACATAATATACTTTTGTATGATGCATGTCTTATATTTTCGTTTTACCATGTGAATTACAGAACTCACAGAATACTCTGATATAACGAATATATGTAAAATTCCATAATCATGATTGCCCACGCCCGAGGAGATAGCCAGGGTGATAAATATACCTACTTACCTTGCCTTCACTGTAATAATGAAAGAATATCTTTTAAAATGAAATCGTACAAATGAAGAAGGAATTAAAGGCACACGTGAAGTCGGAAAGGATTGCAGAGCGGTATAAGTTGGACTGAAAGCTGCAAGAAACTTTTGACAGAATTTTATACACGGGCGGCGCTGGCTGTACACCCAACAACAAAAGCGGTGACGCCTCGCCAGGCCTAGATCGGAGAGGTAATGTCCTTCTTGCCCTGAAAGGAGGCCCACGTTCAAACTACCAGGACATAGTTAGGATGGCTCGAATGTGAGGAGGAGAGAAAGTACGGAAATCAGGCAAAGAAGTGCTATCATGACTGAAATATATAAGCAGAGAAAGTGAGGGATCGCTTTTGCTCCTGTTGAGTTGTTGATTTGACAAATATTTGGGAGCTGCCTTCAGAAATAAGTAAGCATATATAATTTCGAAAATAATTATCTTGAAATGTTATCGCAGTTTTATTTTAATTCCTTATCATATTTTTTATATAAAAATCTATGCTGAGGGAATATTCCCTTAACCTTAGGTAGAGTGAAGCTCGACTCGGCCCTTCGCGGGGTGAATGAACAAGCGTGAGCCGGGAAAGGGGTTCGATTCCAACCAAACCGTGCTTCACGATTCATGAACGCGATTGGGGGTCGTGGTTCGTAGAAGGCACCCAAACGAAATAAAAGGAAAACACGGGAATCGATACCTAAACCTTTACACCCAATTATCCTCGAAGTTTTGTGGCCAAAACCATTTATCAATATTTGAGACGATACATTATTCACATCCACAAATATTACACACACACTGTGTGTGTTTTGTGTGAGACAGAGAGAGAGGGAGGAGGGGGACGCTAGCCTTGATAGGATGGGACTGAAATATGGCAGAACACTCACTCCTTGCTTTGCCTAGCGAATCTAAATCACCCCGCCCCCCTTCCTTAACTATGTCCAGGTTGTTTGAACGTGGGCCACCTTTCAGGGCAAGAAGGGCAAGATCTCTCCGAGCCAGGTCTGGGGAGGCGTCACCGCTTTTGTTGTTGGGTGTGCCAACTTATTAACAATTCTCTCGACCCCTTCAAAAAAGGACTTCACACCCTATAGGAAATCAACAAATTTTGTTCTGATCACAAACCGATATTTTTCTCGCCAGTTACATTAATTAAGTATATTGAACAAAGATAAATCCTCACAAGCAAAACATCTGATAATAATATTACAAGAGAAGGAAATTTAAATTAAAACATAAACCAAAAATGTTCCTCTTAGTCCTCAAGTGTTTGAGTGCCTTTTCCATTTCGAAAGCACCTATTGTCGTAAGTCTCATCCTCTTCTCTTGCACGAAGAATATACTGTGACATGTATAAGGTAAAATGAGAAATGAGAATTCCACAATGCAACATCCGAATTTAACATTTCGACGTTCCATCTTCATCAGCATTACATAGAATGATACAGATGTGCGCGTAATACTGGTAATTAATATTGCTGAAATGTTGAGAATTATTCACGTTCAAACTTTTTTTTCCCAGCGTGAAGCTAAATGAAGCAGCTGGAACTGATGGAATAAACCTTATAAATACATTTGGCAATTTAGTTGTTAATTGGTTAAAACGAACCTTAATTATAATAATTAACGCACGTTTACTGCGTCATTCAGGTAATAAGTATTTCACCTGTACCGGGAAACGAACTTCCTCTGCAGCCCGATTTAGTTACGTAATAGCGGTTTCAGAATCATACATCCCTATTATGTATTCGCCCAATGATACATCTATCCGTTTTCAGACAAAATGAAATCAGAAGTAAACACAATTAGTTCTTTTGGTACCACTATAAGGAATCGTCTCCTTGCAATCTTCTCGCCGCAGGCAAGGGCGCAAGTGGTAGCCTAGGTTGATTTCATCTATCTTCTAACAAACGAAATCAATGTAAAGGTCAACACATTGACCCAGATACTGAAGCAGAATTATAACATTTTAGAAAATGTGAATATTAATCGCAGTTTTGTAGTTTAATGGAGTATCTAAGAGGAACTTAACTAATATATTAACGTTTGCTTAAGGATAAACAAAACTGGCGTGCAAAACTTAAATGATAACTAAAAATGAAATAAGCAACGAATATGTTGTACGTTTCTCTAATAATAGCTAGTGCTAAAGCGGCGGTTCAAAGATGATGGCCAGAGCTGAGGAACAGTTCTGTTTTTTTCTTCTTGCCAAATGGCTTTCATATTACATGATACATTTATTCAATGAAGGAATTTCATCAGATAATTATTTTCACTATATCCACTCCCAAGTATCACTGTCACATTGCAACCTTTAGGAAAAAGCGCGGGAAACCAAAATGACGTCACCAGATACACTCCATCTCCCCAGGCCCATCTACTGCTACTCGTAATAACAATCTTGTAGAACATTCTCTCTCTGTGTCAGCAATCCCCTCTAATTCTTTGATTTATTCACTCTGTTTCAACCAATCATTTATTCTATCCGTCTCGTTTTCTCTCTTCATCTCGTTTTTCTGTCTCATTCATTCATTCTCTTTTATCCTCTCTCTGCCTGCCTGATCTAAAATTATAGGTTTCCACTCTGAGCATTCTCTGCTGCGCCTCAGCCTCTTTACTATCTTGCGTCTAAAACACTGAACAAATCTAGAGAAACATCATCCACTTTTGAGTCAGACGGCAGCATCTGTTCATCTCCTCGCGTGACGTCATCAAGGCTTCGCACGTTTATCTGGAGTTCAAGTTTGCTTGCGGCCCGTTGTACTTCACAAGCAATTTTTGGCAAATCATATACTACATGAATTTTATTTGTTAATGAGAATTAATGAGCGGTGCCACAGATATTATGGCAAAACAAAAATGAGCCTCTCCATCACCTATCACCTGCCAATCATCTGGTCAGGGCGGCCATTTTTCTGAATAAGATTTCTTACCATCTCCACTTTAAGTAATAATGTTTGCACAGAACTTATTGTTTATATCTTTCATTGGGATAAATCAGTATAAAAGTTATTCATGATTTTTTTTTTTTTTTTTTTTTTTTTTTTTTTTTAACTTACAGCAGGGTCATGGAAAAAGGCATTCGAACCAGACCTTTTAATAAAGGGAAAGCATTGCTACCCGTACATATCACTTTCACTGACTCAGACTGTAGGGGAGAAAACTCGAAAAGCGCCAACATTAACAAAACATTTTAATCAGAGAAGTATCAAAAGTCGTTATTTTCCTGATATTCGGTGATGGCCAGAGCCCTTCCTCTTATTCAAATATTACTTTCAAAATTATTAAAACATGTTTATGGTCTATGTGACTCCTCAGGTCTTAGCCTTTTCAATAGGATACTTGTATTTTCAAAATCCATATTCCTTTCTAATTCCCCGGGCATTCTTGGTGAGTGGCATGGGAGGCTTTTGTTATCTAAATGAGCAAGAGAATTCCGAGGAACGACAGCCTCGGACTCGAATGTCCCTCATCCCGCGCAAGGAGAGAAGAGGGTTTAGTTTTGTTGAAGAATATGAGGGAAGTTTATAATTTCCAATGGATTGCCTAATTTCCAGAGATTCTCTGATGAATTCCTAAAAACAACGGCGACCCAGTAACACATGGGCTTCTCCCCTCCCCCCAGTGATTTAATTTATAAAGTTCGTTGCCGAAGGGTTTCAACTGAGGGGAGATGGACTGGTAAGGTCCGCCTCCCCTGAGTCTCCCATTAACCCCAGGGGGCTTAGGGGCAGATGTTGGTGCAAATATATATATATATATATATATATATATATATATATATATATATATATATAATATAATATAATATAATATATATATATATATATATATATATATATATATATATATATATATATATACATATATACATATATACATATATACATATATACACTTTATATGTATATATATATATATATATATATATATATATATATATATATATATATATATATATATATATATATATATATATATATATATATTTATATACACATATATAAATTTATTCATATATACACTTTATATGTATATATACATATATACATATGTACATATATATATATATATATATATATATATATATATACATACATACATACATACATACATATATATATATATATATATATATATATATATATATATATATATATATATATATGTATATATATATATATATATATATATATATATATATATATATATATATATATATATATATATATATTTATAAGAGCCATGCACACATATAAAATATATTTGTTGGTGTGTGGTTATCTGTCTATCTACTTGGTTATCTATCCATTTATCTTTATCTATTTACTTATATATTTCTATATGTATCTCCACCCACACGCAATATGCATCTGAATGTCTTTGGATCGACAAATTCGCAGACAGACTTCCACCAAAAGCAGTTCGAAGAGACGTAAACTGGTCGTCAGTCTCCTAAATAAATAAAAAAGAATATGGCTTCCCGCGTTTGAATAATTCATAACGGAAACAGCGAGGGCAAACCCAGAGTCCTCGACGTGCCTCGCTCACATTTTTATATCATCTTTTATAGGCCTACTCGCCCGCATGCCTCCGCTCCGCTCGGCTGCATGTCTGGAGAGTCGTATGAGGTGTCAAGAATGTTACATGTGAAGGATACGCTCTTTGTGTTCCCTTCTTACGCCGAGGGGAAATTTTACTATGGTTAGGGAAAAAAAACAAAAAACATTCTTCATTTTCTCTTCTTTTTTTTGGCTTTTGAAACTCTTCCCTTCATTTCATCTGCTTCTCGTATTTCTCGCTCTTCCTCCTCTCCCTTCTTATTATTTCTCGGACTCGCTTTTCCCTCCGCCTCGCAGCCTCTCCTATCTTTCCCTGTTTCAGTCCTATGCCCGAAAAAAGTACTGAATCCTCCGCGATCACCTCGGCCTTCTCGTAACCCTCCTCCTGTAAAGCCTTTTATTCCTAAAGCTTGACCTTCGCTTCTGCGTTTTTCTCGTCACTTTATCATTCGTCCTCCCTGGCATTTATCTTTTTTTCTCGTCTGAAAACGGCCCTTCTCATTCTTTTTGAAGATCTTTGTCATCTGATGCTACTTTCAAATGAT
This sequence comes from Penaeus vannamei, assembly GCF_042767895.1. Lineage (NCBI taxonomy): Eukaryota > Metazoa > Arthropoda > Malacostraca > Decapoda > Penaeidae > Penaeus > Penaeus vannamei. The sequence continues at coordinate 24,648,428 of NC_091562.1, forward strand.
TTATCATTCACTCAATCACTTGTGTCCTTGTAAAGATAATCACTACTAATTATTCAATCAGAGCTGAACAAAAAATACTTCTCCAATCAGGAAAAAGCAACCGAAGAGGTCATATTTTCCCTCTGTTCTCGTTTTGTGTCACTTGTTTGGTCTCTGGACAGCTAATCAAGTTCTTTGAGCGACGTCGGCGAAGCTGATCGAATGACGGAAATCGCTCACGCACAACCCGGAGCTGAATCCCGCCTTTGTCTCCGCTTCGTCGTATTCGTCGCCGAAACGGAAACTTTCATCCGATCTACCGAAGCCGAGAGAAGATCGCAGGACAAATAATAATAATGATAAAAAGAATAATAGTTGGAAAATGTAATAATACTTACAACCGCCTTTGAACGTCCAACCAATAAATTCATAAATCAAACTGTGATGGACGACCTGTCGACAGCCTCCGCTTCGCCCGCACAGGCTAACACACTCCCTCTCTCCCTCCGGCCGCCCCGCCCCGCACCCTGCCCCTTCG
>NC_091562.1:24671789-24674289 GCF_042767895.1 Penaeus vannamei
AAAATCCATGGAAATAAGGGCTGTGCAGCAGGTGACGTGTACTGTAAGCCACCAAGGGACGCTATGAAATGGCGCGGTTGTCTACCAAACTTGAGACTATCAGGAGAAAGAAAATCCACATGTGAAAATGTGAGACTAAAAAGAATATAAATTCTCCAAAAACAGAGTTATTATTTAAGAAGTTCAATGTCTATTGAAGATGAATATTCATTTAAATTTGGTTTTTCTTTCCAAATCCATAGACTTTCTAAAATGATTAGATCAAAGTCAAAAGGGGAGGAGTCTAGGATTTCAAAATTCTCTGATGAGAAAGAATGGTTTTTTGCTTCACAGTGGCTTCTAATTGAAGATTTATTTGGTCTAGTTAGCTTGTAATTAGTATTCCTAAATGAGAAATCTTTATGTTCTTCAATTCTCATGAAGAGGTTACGGGAAGTCTTCCCAATATAAGTAGCATCGCAGCTACTACACGTGAATTTATATACTATTGAAGAGCGTAAAGGTTTCGGTACTTTATCTTTAAATTTAAATAAGTTACCTAATGAGAGGGAGGTTGTATATACTACTTTAAGAGTAACAGTTGAGTAGTGAGTTTTAATTAGATTTGATAATTTTCTTTCTAGACAGTGGCTAATAGTTCCAAGATAAGGTAGTTTCATATAAATTACATCCTTAGAGACAGTCAATGTGGGTTCTACAGGGACCAAAAGTCTATTGAGAGTTGTCCTTATGTTCTTTTCAATAAAATTAATTGGGAACATGTTCAATCTTAGAATATTTGTGATAAAGTCAATTTCCTTAATGAAGATAAAATAATCCTTGGAAATTTTGAATGCTCTGAAAATCAGCGTAGAAATTAAATTCCCCTTATATTTGATAGGTATATAAGAATTAAATTTAGTTGTTAGACCCGTGTAAGTTGGTTTTCTATAGACTGAGGAGACAAAAGAATTCATATCCCTAGAAATATCAATATCCAAAAAGGGAAGGTGTCCATTCTGTTCAATTTCACAAGTGAATTTAATGTTAGGATGTTGATTATTAAGGTATTCCAAGAATTTGTTAACTTCATCTTCGGATTTGAATAACAATAAAGTATCATCAACATATCTGAAATAATGTTTGGGTTTAAATTCTATAGGGCAATTTTTAAGCCATTTACTTTCATTATAACACATGAAAATGTTTGCTAAAGTAGGTCCTAAAGGGCTTCCCATTGCAACCCCTTCAATTTGTTTGTACAAAGTTCCATTAAACCAAAACATTATATCCTTTGTGGCAATATCCAAAAGTTTTTTAAAATACATTCTATTAAATCCCAAAACTTTATCAGATTTTTCAAACAAAGAGTTCATAATGATGTCTATGGTTTCGTCTAGAGGGACATTAGTGAACAAATTAGTGACGTCAAAACTAGCTAGGACATAATCATTTGCATGTGGGATCTCAATTAATTTTTGAACAAAGGTGAAGGTGTTTTGTATGGTATATTGATTCAGAGTGAGACGTCTTAGAATGGGAATGAAAAATTTTGAAACATTATAATTAATGGTTCCCAATGCTGAAAGGATGGGTCTGACGGGTAAGTTTGCTTTATGAATTTTGGGTAAACCATATAAAATTCCAGGTCTTGAGCCAGAAGTAAAGAGGGAAGAGTAAGTAGACTCATTAATAACCTCTTCTTTTTTTAATTTCCTTAGAAAAGAATTAAGCTTATCCTCATTTTTGATAATAAGTGATTCAGGTTTGTCAGGAATTTGGGAGAATTTTGTTTTATCTTTAAGAATGTCATCAACTTTTTTAACATAATCTGATCTATTCATTAAAACAACACCTTGACCTTTGTCTGGTTTGGTAATAATTACATCAGGGTTCTTAGACAAGTCTTTAAGGGTTTTGAAGTCATTAGTTGATAACCCATCTTGAGTAATTTCCTTTTTATAAGTATAAAAAGTGGAAAAGGCCAAATTCTTAATACATGATTTAATGTGATTATTGACATTTGGAAATTTATTTGTTGGTTTGTGAGTGTAAAGTGACCTAAGTAATTTTTCAAAAGATAGAAAAAAATGAGCAAAATTCAATTTTGATGGTGGGATGCCAAATTTTAGGCCATTTGCTAATAATTGTTTAAGTTTTACAGACAAGTTTACACTAGAAAAATTGAAAACAACTTTATCAACATCCAGGGACTTGTTAAAGTTATCATATCCTAAATGAAATAGTTTACGCTCATGTACAAATTTAACTCTCTTTAAAGTATTCACATTAATGGATTCAGAATGAACTTTTAGATAACTGAAATCAAGCCATGAAATAATATTTTTTAATTCCAATTCCAATTCTTTAACTTTCTTATTCATATAATTTAGCTCTCGGGTTTTCTTCTTGATTTCAATTTCCAAAAGTTTTTTCTGAAAATCATGATATGCCTTTTTGTTATCCTTATCATGTTTCCATAGTTTAAATCTTAAAAATTTTGGTATCAATTTATTTTTGA
>NC_091562.1:24684289-24691789 GCF_042767895.1 Penaeus vannamei
TAGAGAAGGAACAGCAACATCCTAAATAGACTCTCTTCAACATATTTTTTTTTCTATTTTCAAGGGGAGTGAACGGGACCCCTGATCTCACTTGGTCCCTAAGCCTCTCCTGCCTCACGGGAGATAATTCGGGCTCCTCTACATAGATTAGCACCTGGCCCTAGCTAGGTGTATACCTTACAGATACTTATAATTTTTGGTGGCAGCGGCGGGAGGTTTGCTGTCCTACTAGTGTCCTTCTCGCAATTACGTCCAGCATAATTAGTTGCTTCCTGCTAGGTTATGTCAACCATGTCTGTAGCCTCTTAAGAGGACTTTGGAGAGCCATGTAGTATTGATCAATGTATATTTGTAGTATTCAAGAGCGGTACCCATCTCTTTCAGCATAATCATCTCTTGCAGAGATAGATGTACATGTACTAATAACCACTCGCCCAGCTAATGGTTTATGGCTCTCGATAGGTTTAGGGATACTTTCCTGATTTCCATGTAAATGTGATAACTTTGTTCCAGCAGTGTGTATAATCTTCCAAGGTGCATAGTGATTATGTTCAGTTCTTGGTGTATCGTTGAGTAATATACTCTACGTTGACTATTTAATGTAAATATCCCGTGGTGACTTAAGTGTAAAGGCCTAAATGTTTTGATCTTTTGTTATGTTCTGATTTTGTTTGTTTTGTGGTCCAAAGTGTTCAGTGACTCCCCAACCCCTGTGTTCAGTGATACTGGTGTTTTGTGGTCCATTGTGTTCAGTGACTCCCCAACCCCTGTGTTCAGTGATACTGGTGTTTTGTGGTCCATAGTGTTCAGTAACTCATCAACCCCCTGTGTTAAGTGTTGTGAGTGTCCTAGCAGTGATCTAGACAATGCCTGGAAAACCCGAAAGAGTGACCCGCAGTAAGCATGCAGGGACGTTGAGCCAGCCCAGTTCCCGTGCTCCCTCACCTGTGCCCAGTACTTCGGTTGAACAGATGCTGGTCATTGTCCCCTGTTCAAACCCCGAAGTAAGACAAGCAGTACGAGCCATGGAGGGCAAGATGACTCTCTTCTCGGAGATCCTCGACAAAATTGGAGCTTTATCCGCTGACATACAAGAAATCAAGTCGCAGACACAAGATTTCAGCGAGCGACTGGCCCGGCAAGAAGAAGCAACACATCAAGGGGTGGAAACGGCATCAACTACCCACTCTAGCCCTCAGAGAGCTCTGCCCACTCCTACCCCTGAGCAAGCGCAAGACAGCAGCAGAGATGAGCAGATCGCAACGCTACGACGACTGTTAAAGGATAAGGAAAGAGAATTAGAAGAGGAAAAGCGGAAAAGTCGGCCGAGAGATGCTGTCCAGATGTATGGCCGCAATGATGCAACCTGTGATCTTCCTCGGCCCCTTCCCCGTAGCCGACCATCTACACCAGAACCTCCAGTCCAGCCTGCACATTACCCCAACAATCTAAATGTGCCTGAATTCAGCCACGCGCCTTCATATGGGAGACCCGCCTCATCTCAAGGGCCGTCCCAAACTGTCTCCTATGTCCTTGCAAGGGAGACTGTTCCTCACTTTAAGGGGGACACTTCAGCTTCACTGCCTCTTAAGAGAAATCAAGAAATTGAGGGCTGGATTCGCTCGATCGAAAATCTTGTGAAGCCTCCAACGAGCGAATCTTTTATTCAAGCAGCACGAGCAAGTTGCCGCGGCCCTGCTGATCTTATCATCAACTCGCCACTCTTTGATTTCATACGTGACTGGGACACATTTAAGGCAGCTCTACGCTCCAAGTTCCGAGGAACCTATACTGCAGCAGACTTTTACAAAGTCCTGTATGAGAACCGTATGGCTGCAGGACAGGCTCCCTTTGATTTTTACCAGCAACTCGAGGGATCTGTCTACCAGGGTTACCGGGACCATAAGGAAGCTATAGGTGATCCCTCAGAGCTTATTAGACGTGTGTTTCTGACTGGGATCCCGCCCTGGCTAAGGGATTTCCTAGCCCTGAAGGAAGATTGCCCGACATCACAGCTTGCTGAGACCGCCCAAAGGATTTGGAATTCCCGGAACGGCATACGGCACAGGGAGTCTACCAGCCGTCACCAGTCTCCAAATGACTTCCCTGGAGATGACAGTGTGGGTCGGCACAATTACCCACCTCGTCCACCTGGAACCCGAGATGCTTATGCACACGCTGTGGCTGCTGAACAAGATGAAGTTGCGTCTCCATATCCTGCTCCTTCCCGGTGGTGCGAGTATCATCGTAGTTCGTACCACAACACTTCAGAATGCCGTGCCACTGCATCAGGCATTAGACCACCACCAAGAAGCCTAACCTGCTTTCGTTGCCAGAGGACCGGCCATCTTGCCAGGGAGTGTCCCTTTCCGACCGGCCAGGATGGCAGAGCTCCAAGCCCCTCTGGCAGTCTCACAGCAGGGAGCTGTTACTACCACCAGTACACAGACGGAACTCCACGAACCAGTGATCAGTGTGGTGAACGCAGCAGGTCCCACGGGACGACCTCTCGTGGGACTCAATGTTAATGGCAGGACCACAATCTGCTTCATTGACACGGGTTCCGAGGCCACCCTTATCAAGTCTTCAGCTGCCATCCTAACTGATGCATGCCGGAAACTTCGAAGCAGAAGCTCTTCAAAGATCCTCAGAGGGGTGACAGGCCAGCCACTGCATGTTACCTCAGAATGGACACTTGCTTTTAACCTAGATGATAACCTCACTGTACCTCATCAAGCTGCTGAAGTCGACACTACCTTCCCAGGTGACATTCTTGTCGGAATGGATCTCCTTCGGAGACTGAACTTCACCCTGTCCCATAGCACAATCACAAACAATGCAGTACTCACACTGGAAGGAAGGGAGTTTTCAGTTGTCTACACTGATCACAAAACACTCGGAATCTGTCCAGTCACCCGCAACAAGACTCTGCCAACAACACGGAAGGTTGCCAGAACCAGTGATGATGCCATGGGCCAGATCCAGAAAACTCAAGATGCCGCTGCAGTGCACCTTGTCCAGCGAGTGGAGATCCCACCTCACTCAGGCTGTTTCCTGAGTGGCCGTGTCGCACGTATGGGTCCAACAGATGGGGACGTCCTTTTAACTCCAGGAGTGTCGGAGGCCCTCACGATTCCGCACTCTGTCACCACAGTCGAAGAACGCCACTGCCACGTGTGGGCCGTGAATCCCTCGTCTCGGCCACTCATCCTCCACAATGGGACTCGCTTAGGCACAGTGGAGCCTGTAGACACTGTGTACTCCACTCACTCTTCGGAATCACAACCTCAACCCCCACCTCAAGAACCAGTCGCCAGGACTAGCAACAATCCTGTCGAGGAGGGTTCTTGGGAGGATGATGTACCAGAAGAATATGAGTGGGAAGAGGACGAGTTCGACAACTTCTATGGAGTCCAGGACTTTGGATATGAAGATGACCTAGATGTTTGTGATGCTGAATTGCCACCGTCTCTAGCAATAGCTGCAATTGAGGCTGTAGAGTCATTAGCATCTAAGGCCGAGGGAACCAGGAATGAAGACCTTGCCCCAGACCTCAGCCACTTAGGAGACGCCCAACGCCTAGAACTCACACAGGTACTCAGCCGTTACCAGGAGCTCTTTGATGGTGAAGAAACTGTGGGGTTAGTCCCTGGCATCAAGCACAGCATCGATACCGGTGATGCCAAACCCGTCTGCAACCGACAGTGGAGGCTACCACATGCCACTCGTCAAACCATCAAGGAGCAATGTGACTCTATGCTCCGGGCAGGTGTCATAGAGCCTTCTACCTCACCCTGGTTAAGTCCAGTAGTTCTCGTGAAGAAAAAGGGGGGGACACTGCGTTTTTGTGTGGACTACCGTGGACTCAATGCTGTCACCAAACGTGATACCTACCCGCTGCCGCACATAAGTGAAATGATAGATGAGCTGGGGACCATGAACATCTTCACTACCCTGGATGCAAGGGCAGCCTACTGGAGTGTAGAAGTGGAGGAGTTGGACAGGCCAAAAACAGCATTCTCCGATGGCTATCGGCTCTTCCATTTTCGAAGGCTCCCCTTTGGTCTGTCAACTGCTCTGACAACATTCCAACGCACAATGAATCTTGTCCTGTCTTCTGTGCTGGGCCGTCATACGCTTGCCTACCTTGACGATGTGATCGTCTACAGCAGAACCTTCTCGCAGCATCTCAGTGATCTGGACGAGACGTTACAACTCCTTTCCATGGCCGGTCTCAAGCTGAACGTCCAGAAATGCCAGTTTGCAGCTACCACCATCGACTTCTTGGGCTTTACGATTTCCCCAGAAGGTGTTTCACCCAATCAAGAGAAGGTATTGGCTATATCGAAAACCCCATCACCCCGTACTGTGAGAGAAGTTCGTCGCTTCTTGGGTGCCACTGGCTTCTTCAGGAAACACATCCCTGGGTATGCTACCATCGCCTCTCCTTTGCATCTCCTGCTGAAGAAGGGACGAGCATGGACCTGGGGCCATGAACAAGAAGCCGCCTTTAATGCACTGAAGGAAAAGCTTGTATCAGCGCCTGTCCTCCGGCAGCCCGATTTTACCAAAGAATTCGAGCTTCATACAGACGCATCCAACATCGCTTTGGGAGCCTGTTTGATCCAGAGGGATGATCTGCAATCGCCGCATGCTGTTGCATACTACAGCAGAAAGCTCCGTGATGCTGAAACCCGCTATCCTATCATCGACCTGGAGGCTTTGGCAGTTGTGGAAGGTGTTCGAGTGTTCGACTCGTATCTGTATGGGCGGCATTTTACAGTCTACACCGACCACCGACCGTTAGTGTACGTCTTCACCAGGAAAACCAAGTCTCCTAGAATGACTCGCTTCGCACATGACCTCTCCTTTTACGACTTCAGCATTCGTTATAAGGAAGGGCCTGCCAATTATGTTCCTGATTTGCTGTCCCGCCAAGTTGCGAAGTTAACCATCACTGAGCTCTCCCCTGACAAGCTAGCAGATCAACAAGCAGCCGACCCACAGCTTGCTGACATCCGTCGATACCTTAGGGATGGAACTCTCCCAAAGAAGAAGCTGCCCCTTCCACTGAGTGACTTCGAATTGAAAGATGGAGTACTCTATCGTCTGAGACACTTGCCAGACCGGATTTGCTACCAGTTGGTGGTGCCTGAGAGCCTCAGGAACTCTGCATTGAAAGCGTCGCATCTGCCCCCACTGGCCTCGCATCCAGGAGTACATCGGACGTTCCAGAATGCCCAATCAATGTTTTACTGGCCTAACATGCTAAGAGATGCTCGTCAGTATGTTGGCAGTTGCGTGATATGTCAGCAGTCTCGAGGCAACATGCAGAAGGCCCCCATGGCAGATACACCACTAGCCCAGTTTCCCCTGGAGAGGGTCTCCATGGATATAATGGACTTTGGGCCCAATGTTACAGTTCGTTGGGCTCTTTCAATATTAGATCAACATTCCCGCTACTTGCAAATCGTCCCACTTCGAAGAGCCAGTGCAGCAGCTGTACACAGAGCATTCCTGGACCACTGGATCACCATTTTCGGCCCACCCAGAGTTATTCAGAGTGATAATGGAGTCCAGTTTACCAGTAACCTGTTTCGTGAACTCACCCAACTAATGCATGCTAGCAATCATTACACAATTTGCTATCATCCAAAAGCGAATGGCATGGTGGAGCACACAAACCGTGTTGTGAAGTCTTCACTCACTACTCTTGTGAACAACCGTCCAAGAGTCTGGCACCAGTTTGTTCCTGAGCTACGCCTGCAAATCAACTCGGCCATCCACCGTACTACTGGTGAGCAGCCTCTCTACCTGCTTACCGGCAGGCATGCCAACTTTCCCATCGGCCTCACCAATGAAGCTGTCTTCGATGAAAACGCCAAGCTCCAGGAGCGCCTTCAGGAAGCCCGTCGTGCAGCTGTAGAAGCCTCTAAGGAAGCGCGCCGAATTTACGGGAGGTATTATGACCGTGGCAAAAGGGTGGAGTTCCAGCCTACCGAAGGTGCCCTTGTGTGGTACTATGAGCACCGTCATCGTATGGGAGGTCTTCCTCCTCTCACAGGGAAATGGCGCGGCCCTGCACGTATCCTGAAACGCCTAGGACCGGTGTCCTTTGAGATCCAAGACGTCACCACCGAAGTCCAGATGAAGGCTCATCTTAATCACTTGAAGGCTTACCATGCACCAGCCGAGCTTTCATATGCTGCTGACGACGAGGTCGAAGATGACGAGGAGGCCGAGGATAGTGACGATGCTGCTGCTGCTGAGGCCCCTAACCCAGATGACCCCTGGGTTGCCATGCTGACGTCCATGGTATGGGAAGGAGAGGCCTGTGGCGTCGTTCGAGGAGCTGCAGATACTGGGGCTGATCTCTGAGTTTGTTGTAATGTATATTGTCTGTATTTTTGTTGTTGTTGCCTTCTGCTTGTGGACACGTCTGGCTGTCCACGCTTTATGTTGTAAAGGCAAGTAACGGGGCTCAGGCCAATCTTTGATTTTGTTTCAGGCTGTCTCCACTGACCACTCCGACCCAAGGCATGGGAGGATTGTGGAGTGTATTAATTACCGAGAGGGCGTGGCACTCCAGTTGGCACCCTTCCTGCGACACCTGTGCGCACTTGTCACCTGCGCGTGACTTCTATGGTTCCCCCTAAGCCCGTTTTCTTTCCCCTCGTTATGTTTACATTAATGTTGCAGTTGTTGGTTTTACGGATCCCACTTTTAGTTTAGTATTTTAGGTTGCGTTTTTATTTTATTTAAATTCTAAACCCAGTTGTGAACCCTCGAATTAAGTAATCTATATTTCTGATTGAGACGTGACGTTGCATTATTATTTTTTTATCTATATTTCAGTTTTACATCTTTTACTTCCCCTGAAGATATTTTTTTTACAGTTTTATTTAGTTTTTATACATTTTAGAAGACCTAAAGTCTTGATTTGACACTCTTATAATTTAGTCGAGGATCTATCACTCCCATGACGTATTTTTTATTTTCATTTTTAGCAAGTGTGTTCTTATTTTCCTTAATCCATTTTACTGTTTTGGTATAAGGTATTGTTTATTATTTTAATTACTTTTCATGTTTTATATAATCTCTTAGGTTTTAATTTTTACTGCTTCATCATTTGAATGTTTTATTGATTATTCCTAATCTTTCTTATTTCTGCAATTGGTAAGCTTTTAACATAATTTTTATTAATCATTTGTTTTTATGAATCATGTTATCATTATTGTGTGTTTTATTTGTATTTATTATTATAAATGTATAAAAATGTTTCGTTGTTCCGTGACGTCACGGGTCCTGGAACCTCCAGGACCTTGAACCAATAAACAGTGTCAACTTGGACTTTGTCGCGTTTCATCTCCCTCTCGGTAGCAGGAAAATCTCAGGTTGTACTGACCCCCGTTGTGTTACTTGCCTAGGTACTATTAAAGCTGGACGTGAAACCTTAATAAGCAGTGATAAAGGCAGATAAGGCGTAAATACAGACGAACC
>NC_091562.1:24716789-24719289 GCF_042767895.1 Penaeus vannamei
TTGTGATGGGTCGATAATTATTTATTTCGTCTGTATCACCGGATTTGTAAATAGGTGTTATGATACCATGTTTCCAAAGTGATGGGTAGACACCGGTGACTATGGATGTATTAATGATGACTGTCAGATAGTATGCAATTGCAATTGGTAGACTATCATTTATGAAACGCTGTGCAATGCCATCAGCTCCTACGGAATTTGTTTTTCTTAAGTGTTTTACTGTTAATATAATTGTTTCTACTCCTACTGGTTGCGGTCTGAAAAAGTTTGTTTTAGGCTTTGTTTCATTTATGTTGCGTAGATGTGTGGAGGCGGTTGTCTGTTCGTAAGTGAGCCTACCGACTTCTGCAAAGAAGTTATTGAAGTGTTCTATATCATTTATGGAATTTGTGGAAATGTCTGTGTTTTGTTTCTTATTTGGCACTAGTGTCTTAACCAGTTTCCATGTTTCGGCAGAATCGTTTCTGCATTCATTGATCTTACTTTTGAAATAATTTGTTTTCGCACTATGTGAATAAGTGTTTTCACATTCCTTTTCTTGTGTTTATATTCAGCCTGAAGGGTGGTGTCAGATCTGTTTATCTTGAGAGCTTTCTGAGTATTATTTCTATCATTTATGACTCTCTTGTTGCCATCTATCCAGGGGGCGGGAGGACGTTTTACTGTTTTAGTTTTAATGGGTGCGGAGGCGTTTGTGCTATTCTTTATTACTTCTGTTGCTAAGATATCTAATAAGGATGATTCGTTAGCTATATGTTCGCAGAGTAATATAGGATCGTAATGGGTTAGATCACGAGAAGTTTTGGTGAGTGGTTGTCGCTTTGGTTTTTCTATATTTAAGATCAAGGTTAAAAGCTCGTGATCTGCAATTGGGCATGGGATAACATCTGTGTGAAGAATAATATCGGGACTGTTTGTTATTATGACATCTAATATAGAAGAGGTAGTTACTGTAATCCTTGTAGGCTTGTTTACAAGTTGTTTTAATTTATTTTTATTAATTATCCCAGTTATTTTTGCATTTGATTTGTTTAGATCGTCATTTAAGCTACCTAGGATGAATAGGGGTTTTATTTTTAATGACATTTCTCTGAAAATATTTTCAAGATACTCAAAAGATTCTGCTGTAGCATGTGGGTGTCTATAGATTGTGCCGACGAGGATGGAAGGATGCATATTACTTTGTACGGTTACCCAGATGTCCTCTACTGCTGTATCATTTACAGTTGTAGAGATCTTATTTGATTTAAGGGTATCCCTTTCATATATGCAGACTCCACCTCCACGTCCTGCATCACATCAGTAAATATGAGAGTTTGGAATGCTATGAAACTGCTCGATATTTCTTGGTGAAGCCAAGTTTCACTAATGCACAGGATATCGATATTTCTCTCCTTAATAATTCAATTTCTTCAAAGTGTCCGAGGAGAGACTGTGCATTGATGTGCTCAATTCTGATTGTACTTAGTGTTTTGACCGCCGGACTTACAGCGTCAAACATCCTGCTCGTCTTTGTACTTGTTTCTATTTAGGAACACCTTTACATTATCAGGAAAGACGTCGGACTCTAAGAAAAGATCTGGGTTAATATCCTTGCCTCTTATAGTAACTGTGAAGCTTGAGTAATAATTGTGTGTCATTTTCGTTTTGAATGCTTTCACATTGGAGATAATGTCGAATTTGTTTTCAAGGAAGTCCTCAATATCTTCCTCGTTTGTGTCCGGATGGCAACTCGTAATATACAAGTACACTACCTGAGGACGGTCGGCACCTTGCAGGGGTTTTGGCGAGTGGCGTTCCTCTCTTGCTTTTCTTCTTTGTTTTCTATTGTTGACTTGAACGAACCCTTTCTCGTCTTGGTGGGGCTGCGGCTGCGGCTGCACGTTTGTTTGTTGTTGTGTTTCCGATCGTTCTGCGTAGTTGTTGACGACGAGTTGTGGTGCTTGTGGAGTAGTAGAGGGGGCAGGTACTCCAGGCACGTGGTGGTGCGTGGCATCCTCCCAGTGGCGATTTGGTGGAAGATGTCTTTGCTTATTTTTCCTTCTACTGTTTCTACCGTAGCTTCCTGTGGGTGTTACTTGTGTAGAAGCTTCGTTCCTCATGCCGGTTGTTGACGTCTCAGCGTTGTTGGGTGATCGCTTGCGTGGCACCGGACGAGGGGGGGCTGGCGCGTCAGCAGGGTCACGGGTTCGCGGGGTCGGAGTGGGGTGAGACGGAGGGGAGAGGAAGGAGGGGTGTTGGGCGTGGGTACTGCCGTGGGAGTTGTAGGGGTGTATGGTTGTGCGTGTGTTCATTTGGTGTTGAGGTTAAGGACATTCTGGCAGGGGGAAGGGATGCGAAAGGGAAAGATTGATAGGCAGATTGATCATGGGTAGGGGATGGGAGATCGCATGTTGCGTGAGGGGATGGGGGCGAGGATGTTGTGACGGAGCTTCCTCAGCGCATTCCTGCGGCTGAGGGGACGTCACTCCTTGACTAATCAAGCTGTTTATAGCAGATT
>NC_091562.1:24724289-24729289 GCF_042767895.1 Penaeus vannamei
AAAGACACATGTGTAATATTAAGACTGTTATTGCACTACATAGATTGTAAAGTCATATCTGTGGCATAAAATTGAGAATATTGGAGAGTGGGCATAAGAGTAAGGAGACACCTGTGGAGTATAAGCAGAGTATACAGAACCATTGGTATCTGGAAGGGGAGCCTTGGCAGGCACTGTATATGCAAATCGTTGTACAGGTTCTTTTAGGCGGCTTCTAAATGTCAACTTCTGTACAGCAGGAATTATTTTGACATGAGGTAACAAACTTTTGAAGAACATCAGATCCTCGTCGTGTTATATGTCTTGCGCTTTATTACTTCTTTCAAAGCATTGAATTTTTTGTTGATCAATATCCAAAATGCTTTGGTTGTAGTCATCTGTTTTAAAGCGTTTTCCATAAATTCATCGCGTTCAGGTGTGTCTTTAGTGTGGGCTGAAGAGGCTGACACACCTTCCTCTGCAGACAAGTATCAAAGTGTTATTAATACCAAATAGGTATCTTCATGATACCTATTTGTACCTTGAAGTGATTCTGGTAATGAGGTTACAACAGTATCACTGGTTAACCACCTGATCTATTTCCAGTTGAAGCTCTTGCTTTTGTCTTTCAGGAAATGCAGTAGCTTTAAATACTTCCATTTTGATGTGGGAATCTCACCTGCGACATCACCTGATCGAGCTAGTGGAATTTCCCCAAACTCAACAGTAAACTTGTGGTAAAAAAAGAGTCTTGATAATAATACATATGCTTGCTTACTGTACATACATATCCTGAGCAGACATCCTTCAAGACTGTACTCTGTAGGCAAAGAACACACACATGCATGCAAACACATTTTCAAACCGCACCAAGGCTAACAACAATGATCATATCAAATTTATCGTCGTTTACTGACATTGCTTATTATATTATTTGCAGTTGTCTTGCCGCAGGATCGTCGTACCGTGCCCGTATTGTTTAGGGTTGGAATGACAAAGGTGCGGAAGACTGTCAATGTTCTCGCACTGTGGGGAAAACTACATGAGGACCACATGCCAGTATCAACAAAGGAGGCTTTCATATTGATCGCTGAAGATTTCTACAGCATCTGGAATTTTCCTAACTGTTTAGACTCAATTGATGGAAAACATATCCGTGTTTAGTGTCCACAAAATTCAGGATCAATGTACTTTAACTACAATTATTTTTTCCATTGTCTTTCAAACTGTTGCAGATGCACACTATAAGTTCATTGCTGCTGACATAGGAGGCTTTGGAAAGCAAAGTGACTGTGGTACGCCCCAGGCCCCAGAGCTGCACAGTGTCTTGACAAAGAGAAATCTAGAAATTCCTGATCCTTCTTACCTACCAAATACAAATGTCAAAGCTCCATATGTGTTTGTGGGGATGAAGCCTATCCACTTTCATCTTTCGTACTAAAACTGTATAATGGACGTAATATGACTGTTGGAGATACCACCTCCAACCAGTGTTTATCCAGGTGTAGGAAGACTGTTGAGTGTGCTTTTGGCACTTTATATAGCAAATGGCGATTAGTGTCAGTGTGGAAACCAAAATTAATTTGATTCACCACATTGTAAAACGTATATGTTCTGCATAACACAATCACAGATAAAGAAGGCATTGAATATCACTTAACTGAGACTGCCGTCTCAACTCTTCAGCAAAATTATCATATGTATTGTCTGGGAAGACCGTTAAACGAAGCTGTGAAATTTTTAAATTGAAGTATCCTTTAGTATACAAGGACCAAACAAAACTAAACCATGTTTAAGATTTCGGACTTTCACTAGCTGTGTTTTTGCTTCTTAAAACTAATTAAATTACTCCTGTACTGTATACAGTAAAAAACAAAGAGATGAAATTATACATAACCTTCAAATATTCGTTTTACTGACCTCTATAACTTCACTAATTTTGACAAAACATTTACTAGGCTGCAACTCTTATATCTCATACAGTGGACTACATTCACACACACACACACACACAAATAATAATAATAATAATTATAATAACAACAATAATAATAATTAAATAATAATAATAATAATAATAATTAAATAATAATATTAATAATTAAATAATAATAATAATTATAATGATAGTAATAGTAAAAATAATATTAATAATAATCTGCTTACCTTTACAATTCAATTCCTGGCTGATTTCAGTCCACAGCCTATCCGCCACATTCACGTTGTCGTGGTGCTTATTCCATTTGTTCCACACTGGCTGTCTCTCATAAACTTTGACTGTCAGGAACTCAACACCCATCCTGCTCTCCATTCAATAGTGTACATCTGCGCCGGTTGAGCAGGCAAGAATGATCCGAGCAAACAGGAAAACGGGTTGAAGCAGGCTGCCGGCGTCGATACGCTCGAACCTGGTTTCTCTGTGCACGCCTACACTTGTTTATATGGTTTAATTCTTGGCACAAGTCGGCGCCATTAGCCGGCACGGATTCCATCTTCATCTAATCTCAGTCCTTTCTAATTGGGAGAAGAATCTTGGGAAAGACCTCTATCTTTATGAATCTTCATTCCATTTTCAGTGACTCAGTTAAGCACTGCTATTAACCTATCTTGGTGTTCTTTCTCATTTTTATCAGCTACCAAAATATGATCTACAAAGCAAAATACACCAGATAATGTATTGCAGATTTTATCTATAGTTTGCTGCCAAATTGCAGAGCTAGAATGTATACCATAAGATCTAGCCTAGTGGAATATTTAATTTACAATATACTTGTGATTTTCGTCCATCCCTAGTTATCGAAA
Source organism: Penaeus vannamei (assembly GCF_042767895.1). Classification (NCBI taxonomy): domain Eukaryota; kingdom Metazoa; phylum Arthropoda; class Malacostraca; order Decapoda; family Penaeidae; genus Penaeus; species Penaeus vannamei. Next base: position 24,727,071 of record NC_091562.1, read on the forward strand.
TGCAGTCTTCAAATTAATATAAGAAAATACACTGTGCTGACCTAATGCGGTTAACATCTTGGACATTGGGCAGAAGATACTGAGCTGTGTGTAGATTTGGATTTACAGTAACTCCAATCACAACATAATCTAACACCTTTCTTGGCTACAGATGCCAATGGTTTCCCCCAATCTATGTTTCCTTATTCCATAACTCTTCTGTTTCTTGCTTGTTGATATTCTGATTCACTGCTGCTCTCAGAATATAAGAAAGCTGTCTCAGAGCAAAAAAAATCGGATTTTGCACCAGGTTTTAACGACAGTATCACCCTAGCATTTTTCACTGTACCAGTTCCCTCAGTATATATGCTGTCAATGTGTATCAAAAACTCCTGAGTCTTCTTTGTCTTAACATTGAAAATCTGAGATTTTCTTTCCAAGTCTGAATGAATGTGATCTAACCATTCTGGACCAAACAATGGCTCACTGTTATTCTTTACAATTATCACTAGACTTTTTGGAATGTCCTCCTCAGACTACAGTCGTCTTGGCAAATCCTACAGATTGTTTTTTTCACATAATCTCAATATGTCATTAGAACAATCGGTCTCCTTTGATGTGACAAATACATCCACTGTGGTATCAAGTTGCATCGAAATTGGTGATTATTTAGATGAACTTCTATTTGTCTTCTATACTCGCTGTATTTACAAGACATACCCAGTCTAAATTAGGGTCATCTTATAATAAGAATTTACACTTTTTATTATATTCTGGACTTTATCAGAAGCGCTAGTTTTATGCCCTTCTTTACCACACACATAGCATTTCAGATGTAAAGTTATTCCCTAGGCTTACGTGACATTTGCAGGGAATTCTGTGTACTCCATCGCCTTCCAGATGTCATTCCTCCACCTTTGGTTGCCTTTAAATTTATGTACCTGTCATTTTGTTGAGGCATTGATATTATGAGCCTGTTCATTAGAAGTTTCCATACTACCAGATATTTTCAACAGTCTGTCTTAAGAAATATTCCTTTAAGTCAACAAGACTCTCCTCAATGACTCAGCATAACATCCACATTACGACTTGGTAAAGGAGTGCATCTAGAAAAGTGCACAACTCACACGTACAGTTCCCCGCAGTTCTAACTGCTACACCCCTTTACTGTGAGGACTGTATTGTTTCTAATAATACATGAATAATATCCAGTATTTTGTGAATGGAATGTTCGTTTGTTACGAAGCCTTATTTTGCTTGTAATGTTTCAAGTATATTTTCACTAACAACTAATATCAGCCATTAAAGTCGTGTTCAAAAGCTTGGAAACATTAGTTTTGCCCAATACCAACATTGCATAAAATATGTTGTGTTTTCCCTAAGAAAGAACAATTCGAACTGGTATAACTAGAAACTTTAACACATGATAGCCAAACGTCGATGGCCATGTTTAATTAGTTTCTTAAAACAAAATATGTGTTTGAAAAAAGTTAATTAAATTTTAAAAGTATAACACTATTTTGATTGTGTAAATTACCAAACGAATATATGATTTGTAAATGCAAATCATAAGGTTTTCTCACTTATTCATTGTCTCTGCTTGGCTTACTTATGGGATTTATGGATGAAAAATTACCCAACTGGTTTTATGCTGCTCTATAAGATGTGTGACCCCAGAGAAAGATTTGCAGAGAACATTAGGCTTGAACATTTTTCAGGGCGTTTGAGATAGTGTTAAGGAAGACTAAGTTATTAAGCAGATCCCAGATTGATATCCATGTTTAGAAATGTTACATTTAAAAAAAATCAAATCTCATGCATGCATTACTTTTAGTATCCTGAATAAGCGTGAAGCCGTTTCATTCTCCGTCACTAATTGTTGTGCTTGACCACACACATAATTCCCCAGTACATCATGATATCGACATGATAATATGTATAATTTATTGCTTTAATAAATCCTGTATGGTAATCCCATACTTGCAGCCCACTTTGGATATTCTTATAACCATCTGTAACTATACACCTTGTTAGGTGTTGCTGAGAGTTAGCAGTCTATCATGCTGAAAATGCGATTTAGAGGCGCCGCCCCAAAATAGTGATGCATGTACTTGCTATGTTTAAAGGGAATGCGAGATCTCAAACTGTGCTCAATTGCCTCTATCATAGCTGTCCATTGTACCCTCGATCATCTCTCTAACCCATTCCATTGTTTAGGGTGTTTAAGGGGTCTATAAGGG
>NC_091562.1:24740248-24745248 GCF_042767895.1 Penaeus vannamei
TAATGATAATGATAATAATAATAATAATAATAATAAAATAATAATAATGATAATAATGGTTATGATAATGGTACTAATAACAATAACACTAATAATAATGGGAAATGTGATAGTAATAACAGTAATACTACTTCTCCTGCTACTGATGATAATATTGATAATAATAATGATAATAATAATGACAATAATAATAAAAAATATTATAATAATAATGACAACAACAGTAATAGTAATAATGAAAATGATAATACTAATCACAAAAGTAACAATAATGATAACAGTGATAATAACTAGCAGCTTCCAGAAAGCGCATACCTCCGCCGAGGCAATAGGGCCACTGATGCAATATTCACACTTGAAGAATTCCATTAAAATCACCTCTTTCTCAAGTACAGAGGTAACATCCGTAAACTCAACCTACTTGGCCGAAGTAATAAAGGTGACAATGATAATAATTACCCTGTATATAGGGTCAACTAATGCGATCATTTGAAAAATTTCCTAGATCCGATCATGATCCGGATCACTACCAATATCCGATGGCATCTGAGTTATACTAAGGCACACCTCTGGTATATAAAAAGAAAAATCTATTCATAACTTTTTGAGTTATCCTGTCAACTAACGAACAAATGAACGAACGAACAGACAAACAAACTAACAAACCAACCTTGCCCAAAACATAACCTCCTTGGCGGAGAACAAGAACAGCAGCAGAAAGAACAGCATTAATAATGAGGATAACAATATTGATGATGATGATGATGATAATAATAATAATAATGATAATAATAATAATAATAATAATAAAAAGATAATAGCAACAACAACAGCAGCAACAACAAATGATTCTAAGATAATGAAGACGAAGGAGAAGAAAAGGAAGAAGAGTTAGTAGTAAAAAACAGATAAAAGGAAGACGAAAAGAAGAAATAAGGAAAAAAATAGAGAAAAGGAAAATAACGAAAAGAACGATGGTAAATGTAAAAAAAGAAAAAAAAAAAAAAATTAACAAAGACAATAATAATGATAACGATACTACTACGAATACTAACAGGCTGCTGAAAATGATATCGACGAAGGAGGCAAATCGTAAAGGTAAAGAAAATGATGTCGACGAAGGAGGCAAATAGTAAAGGTAAAGAAAAGGAAAGAAAATTGAGCAAACAGGCGACGCCCCAGGCCGCCGATCTCTGCACTCAAGAGATGCAAAAACTTTGGGTCTTGGACTAAATTTCTAAGCCTATTTTCCCCAAACGCGATCGCCTTCCTTCATTGGCTGTGCACTCGGGGAAAAGAAGGAACTTTTGTTTTCGGGCGAAGGGTCTTCTCGACGTCGGGTATTGCGATATATTTTGGTATACTGTTGCTATCCTGTTGATTAAGGTGTAGAAAGGTTTGCAGACTGATCGGAATGTTGATGTGATAAATATCTATCTATCTATATACATAGACTGCTTTGGATACAGTTGTGTTTAGGTATAGAGATTAACAGATGGGTGGACAAGCAGGCGCGCACACGGACGGACGCATTTATACACACACACACACACACACACACACACACACACACACACACACACACACACACACACACACACACACACACACACACACACACACACACACACACACACACACACACGCACAGAAGTTACCTTAAACTATCTTACTATACAAGACAGAGAGAGAGAGAGAGAGAGAGAGAGAGAGAAAGAGAGAGTAGTACATATATGTATGTGTACATATATGTACACATATATATGCACATATACATATATGTATGTATATATATGTATATATATATATATTTATCTATTTATCTATATATATATATATATATATATATATATATATATAATATATATATATATATATATATATATATATATATATATATATATATATATATATATATATATATATATATATATATATATATACACACACACACATATGTGTGTGTGTGTGTGTGTGTATATATATATATATATATATATATATATATATATATATATATATATATATATATATATATATATATATATATATATATATATATATGTACACATACATAAATATTCTCTTTTTCTTTACTTATTTTTTTCGACAGAGAACAAAGTTTATACAATTGACTGTCTTACATAAATAAATAAATAAATAAAACGGGCCGAAAATGGGCTTGCAGGATATCGTTTTAATCTTTTAATGCAAGAATTGTACTCAATATGACTATTAAAGTCAAGCCAATCTTGTATCCAATATGGCAGTGCCAGTAAACAAACAGAAAATTGGGCTCCATAAATCATCAATTTCCAGGCCAGATACCAACTCAATTTTCATTAAGTGGACTTAAATAGTTGTATAGTTTAATTCCTGTGTGGAAAGTTAAAAATAATATCCTGCAAGCTCCATTTCAGCCCGTTTTCTTCCGATCCGACCCGTTTCCCTCCGTTTCGACCCGTTTTCCTCCGTTTCGACCCGTTTTCCTCCGTTTCGACCCGTTTTCCTCCGTTTCGACCCGTTTTCCTCCGTTTCGACCCGTTTTCCTCCGTTTCGACCCGTTTTCCTCCGTTTCGACCCGTTTTCCTTCGTTTCGGTCCGTTTTCCCTCTGCTTCGACCCGTTTTCCTCCGTTTCGACCCGTTTTCCTCCGTTTCGACCCGTTTTCCTCCGTTTCGACCCGTTTTCCTCCGTTTCGACCCGTTTTCCTCCGTTTCGACCCGTTTTCCTTCGTTTCGGTCCGTTTTCCCTCTGCTTCGACCCGTTTTCCTCCGTTTCGACCCGTTTTCCTCCGTTTCGGTCCGTTTTCCCTCCGCTTCGGCCTGTTATTCCACCATTTCGGCCCGTTTTCCTCCGTTTCGACCCGCTTTCCTCCGTTTCAGCCCGTTTTCCTCCGTTTCGACCCGTTATCCTCCGTTTCGACCCGTTTTCCTCCGTTTCGACCCGTTTTCCTCCGTTTCGACCCGTTTTCCTCCGTTTCGACCCGTTTTCCTCCGTTTCGGTCCGTTTTCCCTCTGCTTCGGCCTATTATTCCACCATTTCGGCCCGTTTTCCTCCGTTTCGACCCGCTTTCCTCCGTTTCGGCCCATTTTCCTCCGTTTCGGCCCGTTTTCCTCCGTTTGGACCCGTTTTCCTCCGTTTGGACCCGTTTTCCTCCGTTTCGACCAGTTTTCCTCCGTTTCGACCTGTTTTCCTCCGTTTCGGCTGTTTTCCTTTCGTTTCGGCCTGTTATTCCACCGTTAAGGCCCGTTTTCCTCCGTTTCGACCCGTTTTCCTCCGTTTCGACCCGTTATCCTCCGTTTCGACCCGTTATCCTCCGTTTCGACCCGTTTTCCTCCGTTTCGACCCGTTTTCCTCCGTTTCGACCCGTTTTCCTCCGTTTCGACCCGTTTTCCTCCGTTTCGACCCGTTATCCTCCGTTTCGACCCGTTTTCCTCCGTTTCGACCCGTTTTCCTCCGTTTCGGCCGTTTTCCTTTCGTTTCGGCCTGTTATTCCACCGTTTAGGCCCGTTTTCCTCCGTTTCGACCCGTTTTCCTCCGTTTCGACCCGTTTTCCTCCGTTTCGACCCGTTTTCCTCCGTTTCGACCCGTTTTCCTCCGTTTCGACCCGCTTTTCCTCCGTTTCGACCCGTTTTCCTCCGTTTCGACCCGTTTTCCTCCGTTTCGGCCGTTTTCCTTTCGTTTCGGCCTGTTATTCCACCGTTTCGGCCCGTTCTTCTCCGTTTCGACCCGTTTTCCTCCGTTCCGACCCGCTTTTCCTCTGTTTTGGCCCGTTTTCCTCCGTTTCGATCCATTTCCTCCGTTTCGGCCTGTTTTCCCTCCGTTTCGGCCTGTTATTCCACCGTTTAGGCCCGTTCTTCTCCGTTTCGATCCGTTTTCCTCCATTTCGATCCATTTTCCTCCGTTTCGGCCTGTTTTCCCTCCGTTTCGGCGTGTTATTCCACCGTTTAGGTCCGTTCTTCTCCGTTTCGATCCGTTTTCCTCCGTTTCGATCCATTTTCCTCCGTTTCAGCCTGTTTTCCCTCCGTTTCGGCCTGTTATTCCACCGTTTAGGCCCGTTCTTCTCCGTTTCGACCCGTTTTTCCATCGTATCGGCCTGTTTTGCTTCCGTTTCGGCCCGTCATGAAAATGACGAAACAAACGTTAAGGAGAAAATAAATGAAGACAATTCCCGAAGAAATAAATCACAACAAAAGGGTAGTAAACAGTTTATAGGGCCAATAAATTATCATAAGCTCTACATTTAACATTATTAGATTGGTGAATGTGAAATGAATAACTAGAAATGCATATATACATTATATTCTTACTAAATATTGGAATGCAGTTGTATGTGTGTGTGTGTGTGTGGGGGGGGGATCCGAGATTGAGATGGTTTCTTGATTCAAGTATTAATGACAAGATCACAGAAATCTTGAACATAACTGAGGCATAATTCCTTTCATTTCAGTTTCATAATTGTAACAAACCAACTTGGAATCGACAATCCTGCATGTCACAGAAAGATATTTTCTTTGGCATTACAAGTGGAAGATTTCAGTGAATGGAATCCCATGATATTGCTTCCACACGTGTAAGCTGTCTGAAAAATTATTACGAGTTATTCCTTTGAAGATATCTCTGCTTTCTTAATGAGCAATTAAGTATTATGTATTCTGATACGAGGGTGAGCGTCGGTGATGCATTCTGCTCCATTCCCAAAGCAAAGGGTATTGAAACCGTGATAGTCTCAGGTACCACTTTCGCTTTGTCAAGACGAAAAGTTGTATTGAAGATGTGTTAGACACGTATATATAATCAAAAGTAAATTTTGTGTAATGTATAAATAGCCTTTATCGTGAGTGATACGCTGTCACCTTTCGGAGAAAAGAAACTCACTCTAAAACTGATCTTCATTCATGGAATTACATTTTTAATTAATCGTAAATATCATTGAGAGATTTATTTCTCAATGCCTATAATTCAAAATCATGCAAGATAGAAAGTCAAAATAACCAT
>NC_091562.1:24757748-24765248 GCF_042767895.1 Penaeus vannamei
TGAACATGGGAAACTAATTCAATACTAGTGTGAATACTTTTCTTATTTGCATAAAACCATCTGTACTTATACTAATTAACAAAAATCCTCCATCGGTCGTATTTTGCTTCCGTTTAGCTGTAGAATTCCAGCTATGATATGCATAAATGCACATAAACATATATACATACATATATACATACATATATATGTATATATATATATATATATATATATATATATATGTATATATAAGTATATATGTATATACACATGAAAATGAAACTAGCCACAAAGAGAATTTCGGTTTTTGTTTGACGCCACGCTAGTGGCTAGTTTCATTTTAATTTTTGTGTACACATTATTGTGTTTGTGCTTGTGTTTGTATACATACATATATACATGCATATATTTATATATATATATATATATATATATATATATATATATATATATATATATGCACATACATATATACATGCATATATTTATATACATATATATGCATATATATGTATATATATATATATGTGTGTGTGTGTGTGTGTGTGTGTGTGTGTGTGTGTGTGTGTGTGTGTGTGTGTGTGTGTGTGTGTGTGTGTGTGTGTGTGTGTCTATCTCTATATATATATCTATTCGTACATACACACATGTATGCATATAATATATGTATATTTATATACATATATATGTATACATGTATATATATATATATATATATATATATATATATATATATATATATATATATATATATATATACACACACACACATATATATATGCACAATTATATATCTACATGTAAATACCTACATATGAATATATTTGTAGCATAATATATATATATATATATATATATATATACATATATATATATATATATATATATATATATACATAAACAAAAGCACACACACACACACACACACACACACACACACACACACACACACATATATATATATATATATATATATATATATATATATATATATGTACACACACACACACACACACACACACACACACACACACACACACACACACACACACACACACACACACATATATACATATACATGCATATAAGTATATATTTATTTATATATATGTAAATACATATAAGTATATATATACATATACGTACATAAGTATATATGTATGTGTATATGTATACATATGTATTAGGGCGGGCCATACTCAGGTGCCAACATGAATTTGAAAGAAATCTTAACATGAGGGGTGTCTTAATTATGTATTTTTTTGTTGGGGAATTCAAATATGAGTTTATTTTTTTTGATAGGGTAACTCTAACCTACATCATTTTTATTTTCAAATAACTAATTTTATTCTTTCGAAACCCTTTATAAGATATAAAGCACTAAAATGGAAATTAATGGACAAAACAATTAAGATTTACATATATATCAACAGGTGCGCACCATGGACACTATATTTCTGGATACAATTACAAAGATCAATCTCCTGAATTCTTGAAGGTTGCCAGGTTGCACAAGTCCTACTTTGACTCATTGATGGGCATCAATCTTCTGGTGTTCCCTTGAGCCCCGATCCCTCCATCCCTCTCTTCCTGTGAGAAGTATTTGGCAGAAGCCTCAGTCACCATTTTGACAACCATCTCAATGCTTTGTGTGTGGCAAGGCCAGTTGGGCACCTTCATGGGAGTACTGATGAAGTCGTTTACCTCTGAGGTGTGCAGGGAACTGGTGAGAGGTGGCTCTGACAAACCATCTGACCAGCTGATCATGTTCACCAATGCTAGAAGCATCACAATTGATAAGTCCCTCAACCGAGTACCTGGGTCCCCCTCTCCCCTGATAGCCAGGATTCTTTCCATCCCCTCAATTCTCTCCTTCCGATCCTCAGAGCACAACAATGCTTGGATGAGGGCCTCACCGTGGGCATACCAAGCAGATCTTTTCACAGTTGGCATCAGTGGCTAGCCCATCAAAGAAAATACAGAAGATCCCCCCCCTCCTACCTGTATTTTTCCACAAACTCTTACCCCAGTTCTCTCATCAACTCCTGTGCTCTCTTGACCTTGTTCTTATTAATCATTTCCCTTGTGTCGTCTTCTGTGATGATTCCTGCATCAATTAGGGCTGCAGTTGCTATGGCTGCAGTTGGCCTTAGCCCTGTACCATACCTTATATTAGCAAAAGCAATGTTTGGAATCTCATCATAGTTTTTCTGTACCTTTTTTGAAGTTGCAGGTTCAGGGATAGTTTCAAGGAAAGGCTCAACTTCAGGGGTAAACTCGTCTTCGGCACCACTTCTCTTCAGTTCCAGATCCTCATCACCATCTGCCAAAAATCTCTCGGGTAGTTCATTGGTCATTTTCACTTTGCTTCCTCAAGTAGATGCCATATCTAAGGATATTCCTCGCAGTTGCTCAGTGCCAACAATAACACTCAAATGAGACCTTGATTTTGTCCTTCTGACAAGAGCTATTTTTAAACTACTTCAAATCTCAACACTATGAAATTTCAATAAAATTGTCACTCGCTCTGCGATGTGAATGAGCAGCCGCGTTTCCACATGAAGATGATGTTGCTCTGTGCATTTGCTCTGCACACACACAGTTAACTTGCTTACTGTATTTTAGGGAGAGATGTCAGGGGGTCTTTTGAGGTGAAGAAAACCCTAAATCACAATAAATTGATGTCTCACCTGATAAACCTCTGCAAAAACAGCCATTTTATTACTACTTCTGAGATAGATGGTATAACAAATAAAATTCAGTTCATTCCAGATGAATAGCAAAATAATCCAAAATTTAAGAATAATCAACTGCAAATTGATGTAGGTTAGGATTATCAGAATTAAAAATTGAATTCAGATTTGTCTTCAACACACCAAAATACTTGATTTGAACACCCCTCTCAATTTACAATTTTCTTTTAGTATGGCCCGCCCTAATATATATATATATATATATATATATATATATATATATATATATATATATATATATATATATATATATATATATATATATATATATATATACACACATATACATACATATATATATATATATATATATATATATATATATATATATATATATATATATATATATATATATATATATGTGTGTGTGTGTGTGTGTGTGTGTGTGTGTGTGTGTGTGTGTGTATGTATGTATGTATGTATGTATGTATGTATTTATGTGTGTGTGTGTAAATACATATGCATATAATCTAACTTCGTATCTTTATATTCCACTGTTACTCTCGTATTTATTTTCGTCTTTCTTTCATTTTATCCACTTCCTTCGCCTATTATATCTATTTGCTTAAGCATGTATTTATGTAATTATTGACTATGTTTCATTTTCTAATGGTGACGGCACGCGCCCCCGCACTCCACACATGCCCCACGCTTACTGTCAGATGTTCAGGGCAGTCGAACTGTTCACACGCTCCGTATGCGCTCCTATAGCTACAGCCCAGGCATGCTACGCAGTAACAACTGCCCAGAAAGAGAGCAACTACTGTTGTTAATCTCCTTACCACCGAATGCAGCGGAGAGCATAATGAGTGCAATCATTTGCGCATAGATTCAGGAAGCCTAAGAGCCAGGCAACTTCCATGAAACAGTCAACGAGATGTATGACCTAAACAACATCCTTAGAGTCAGATTCCCATCTCAAAACAATGCCAGAGAAACACTCGGTGTACTAATAAGCAATGGCACTGTCTCAGCCATTGGTGTGGAAGCAACTGACAGAGAAAAGGAATAGAACACAAAACAAACAACAAGAGCCAGAGAAACATCGCCAACCCAGGAAACGGCTGCAAGGAAAACAGCGAGCGAAGCAACGTCTCAGCGAGGGCAGACTGAAAGCGACGAAGACAGCCCGAGCGGAAAGCCAGCGCGCCGAGAGTGATGCTGCCAGAGATCAGACTACGAGCGAGAGTAGTAAGCATCGGGTTCATCCCCAAGAGGCCATCGCACTCCGAGATCTCACAGATCATCCACACAAAACTAATAAAGTACACCTACTGCCACCCTGACATATACGACGACCAAATAATCAGAGGTCAGATCCATAGCAGAACCATTGACCTGAGTGCTTACAGGACACAGTACGTGGAAGAAGCATTCAACAGCATAACAAACGGGACGAGAGGCGAACACCACACTTCCAGAAAGTCTCATGCAATCTCTGATATAGTATAGATACAACAAGCATATATAGTACTTAAATGAATTAAAAATAATCTAACACAACGTCCTATATTGGCGCACGAAAAAGCAAATTCTCTAACACATCTGAAGGACCCAGACATTAATCAGTGCTCACTGTCTCCAGAACAACGAGCGGATAAAGATCTTTGGTTACTAGTCTATAGAGAAATATACTGAACGAGGCCGATGCGAGAGTTGCCATTTGCATCAAAAGAAAAAGAAAACACGAAATCATAGACGATTTCAGTGATACTTCCTTCCAATTGAACTGCAGACAAACAGAGGTAAATTCGTTATCGGTACAGCGTACATACCACCAAGACGACCACAATTTCCATACCCTGATATACTGAAAATAATGCGAACCAACATCCCTGCATATATCATCGCCGACTTAAATGTCAGACACCGAACGCTGAGCAAGAACAGCAACCTCATGGGAGACGAATTAGTAAATCTAATGAACCAAAATATGATCACCCACATTGGACCGGACTTCGATACCTTTCCTCTGTACAAGAGACAAAGGTCGACCAGACATTATTCTTAGGAATAAGAACATCTACATGAACCATGCTATCCAACAAGTACTATTAACCACGTCAAACCACCATAGTCTTCACCGCAGCAACATCAACCATCATGATCCCACAAATTTTAATGTTCAACATGAAAAGAACAGACTGGGAATTAGTCCAAACAGTCGTAGATGATCATAGGACCCCAGAACAGGCAGGGGACATGGTAATCAACAAAGAATATATTAACACTGAAATTGACACATGGTACACTACTGCCGAAAGAGCAGTGGATGAAGTCATACCTCATAAAAGTACGCTATTTAACCCCACCCACTAACAAGTAACCGCTTGGAACTGCTGGAGTGGAGACATGAAAATATCTTAAACACCGTTGAACATATTGGTTGGACACCAGCAACCAATAAAGGAAAATGTAAGAAGACCTGAAGGAAGAAAGTGAAACCTTGTACACAAATCACTGGAATAACCTGATTTAAACAACAAAACTTGAATACAAGAACCCTAAAAAGTTCTGGGAGAAAATGATTAATGGGAAGCAAAGATACTCAGACTCCTTATATACTAAATGAAAGAAATGAAAAAGTACTTAACAGCAAGGAGAAAGAAGCAGTTTTTAGAAATTCTGAAAGAACATCTTCAACATCACTCCGGAAGATAACAGAACATACGACATGCAGCACGAAACCCAAGTAAAAGGCTATCTCTCTATAAACATGCAAAGACTGATCCCTTACAGAGAAGCAAATCTAGACAGATTGCAAGACGACAGCCCTCTAACCAGCCCAGTATAAAAAAAGAAATAAAAACGATCATATATGAATTCAAAGACAAAGCATCTGGCTCGACACAGTTGCAGGACCAACATTCCCATTACTGGGCAGGGTGTCACAGGGATCAACATTAAGCATTACTCTTTTCATATTTTACGTCAGACCTCTAAGGACCCATCTGCGTAGATGTCAGCTTTGCCGACGATTTAACGCACATCATGCTGTATCCATTAATGTCAAAAGAAATGCCACTGCAAAAACCGTAAATAGAATTTAAAAGATAAATTATTTCGAAAGGAGATGGAAGATTAGAACAAATAAAAATAAAATTCAGATTCTCTCAGTATCAGCCACAAAGCCGAGGGAAGTAATTGTTGACCAACAGAGAATTCTGCAACAAGGTAAAATACTTGGCACGAAAAGGAGACTTGCAATGGCAAAAAGGAATTCGCCAAACTAAAACGTTGTAAAAAGATTAATACGAAAAAGCAATCGCAATTTTACAAAACCCTGATAAGACCGATCATGGAGTACCCAGCCATCCTTCTTTGCATATCCTCCGAGACAAACATCAAGCGGATGCAACAGTTCCGGAACCGAGCACTCACGGCAGCAACGAACACAAACGAAGAAGATACCGCACTTTCAATATCGTAACTGTACGATAGATACAGAATCAAGCCAATAAACACACGACTAAACACTTAAAAAAAGTCTGGGATAAAATGGCAATAAGAAACGAAGAAATGGCCTGAACCTCACAGGAACAGCTCACAGAACCCTCACGGGAGCGACCACAGATGGTGGAGGTGACTCGCTCCACACATGAAGGACGGACCGCCCGCCAGATCCAGACTATGCAGCAGTGCTGTAGAATAGATACCAAACACTGTTTTGTTTTAACAGCAATGTACAAAGAATGTAAATATTGTTGACAGTAATCTTAAGATTCGTATCAACTACTCTTTTGTTACGATAATTAAGTAAAAGAAAGCAGCAAGTGGATATACCCCACCGTTTTCCCATCTCTCTTTGATTCATTTTCCAGGCTTGTACTTTATAAGATCTAGCTACATTGTCAATGAACCCTTTCCTATCCGGCTAAAGAAAAGCAAAAAAAAACAAAAAACAAAAAAAAACGCTTACGCAGTGACGTGTCTTCACAGAAAATTATCGTGTAATTAGTGGATTCATGGCGAAAACAACTCTAATTATTGTTGTAAAAGTATGGATGCGTTTGCAGGTTTCTACATATATATATATTTTTAATAACACTCATACACAAACACACACATGCGAGCTAGCGTTCGTGTGTATCTGTGTGTGCGTGCGTATGTGCGTATATATATATATATATATATATATATATATATATATATATATATATATATATATATATATATATATATATATATATATATATCTGTATATATATATATATATATATATATATATATATATATATATATATATATATATATATATATATATATATATATGCATGTTTATATATAGATAGATTTATATACACATACGCACACACACACACGCACGCAAACACAAAGCCACACACACACACACACATATATACATATAGGTAATTGTGTCATTGAGAGAAAGAGAGAGAGAGAGAGAGAGAGAGAGAGAGAGAGAGAGAGAGAGAGAGAGAGAGAGAGAGAGAGAGAGAGAGAGAGAGAGAGAGAGAGAGAGAGAGAAACAAGAGAGAGAGAGAGAAAGAACAAGAGAGAGAACAAGATATATATATATATATATATATATATATATATATATATATATATATATATATATATATATATATATATATATATATATAGAGAGAGAGAGAGAGAGAGAGAGAGAGAGAGAGAGAGAGAGAGAGAGAGAGAGAGAGAGTGAGAGAGAGAGAGAGAGAGAGAGAGAGAGAGAGAAATGGATAAATGGATAGATAGATGAAAATAATTAGATAGGCATAAGCTATTCTTTCTTTCTTCT
>NC_091562.1:24794149-24796649 GCF_042767895.1 Penaeus vannamei
ATGTATAGTGATATGTAGGTTTGCGAGGTATGCAAAAAGGGGTGTTTACATATACACGGGTGAGTATACACTCATGTATTCTCACTCACTTATCAATAACATATAACAAGCGCATAAAGGGACAGGCGATGTGAACATATGACTAGGTCAGACTATGATGGACATGTATGTAGTTATTTATAACGTAGGAATAAGTATCCATATCCATAAGCATAGATGCAAGAATAAAGGTGTATGCTTGCATATGCATATGCGTGGGAATAAGCATATGCGTAGTACTTAGAGCATGCGCGGGAATGAATATGTCTGCATCAGGTGCACATACGCACAAATGAAGTTAATAAATAAAATAAAATAAAACATATATGCACTTCTGATAATTAAGCCCAGCTCACGGGAGTAGTGAGCAGGCCGTGCATTGCCGCTCCTAAGTCCACTCCAGGTAGGACCAAACCTGCTGGGGGGACTTACCAATGGCATTCCGGCTAAATTACTCCCCTCCCACCAAGATACACCTAAGCCAGTAGGTGGGAGGTAAATCGGCTGTCCACCTCCATGAAAAGAAGCATCCAGCCATGGCCCCCATTCCCCGGAGGCGAAGGAGCCCCTGGTTACGGCGGCGATCAGGATCGCTCCGGAGCAGGGGGTGCTAAAAATATCCGGGTAAAGACAGGCCGCCCCACGTTGATGAACCTTTGCACATACAATATAAGGACCATGAGAACTGAATCCGACTTACTAGCTTTACTAGAAGAACTCTCCTCCATCAAATGGGATGTAGTAGGACTCTGCGAAGTTAGAAGACTAGGCGAAGAGCAGAAGTTAATAAATGAGGGACACGTGCTCTATTGAAGAGGAAAACCTCTGGGTAGCAAACAGGAATTAGGGGTAGGATTCTTAATACACAAACGCTTAAAAAAGAACATTGTAGAATTCTATAGTGTCAGCGAAAGAGTGGCTTCTGTAACAATAAAACTAAACACTAGGTACAACTTAAACATTATTCAAGTCTATGCTCCAACCTGCAGCCACAGTGATGAAGAAATAGAGAGCTTCTATGAAGATGTTCATTTAGCCAGCGAGAGAACAAAAACCCATTTCACAATAATTATGGGGGATTTTAATGCCAAAATAGGTAAAAAGACAGAGGGCGAAACCGCAGTAGGGAACCATGGAACAGGCACTAGGAACGAGAGGGGACAAATGCTAGTCGACTTTGCGGAGGCTCGATCACTCAGTATCATGAATATATTCTTCGTAAAAAGACTAGAACGGAAGTGGACATGGAAGTCGCCTTCTGACGTCACAAACGAAATTGACTTCATAATTTCAAATAGGCGCGATATAATGAAAAATGTAGAGGTTATAAATAAAGTACATGTAGGCAGCGACCATAGAATGGTGAGAGGCGAAATTAATATACATCTCAGAAGGGAAAGGAACAAACTGATGAGTAAACCACAGCCAAACTTGGCTAACTTGAGGATCAGAGCAACAGAATTTAGCCTAAACATCCAAAACAGATATTCACTCCTCCGCGACGAAGATCTCAACATCGACCAAATCAATAAACAGTTCAATGACATAATAAAAGAAGCTGCACTTGAAGTAGGCGGCAAGAACAACAATCGAAACTACAGCAAGCTCTCGGTAGAAACTAAACAACTTATGCAAAAACGTAGAGACATGAAAGTATCGTCAAATAGGGACAAGATAGAATTGGTTGAACTAACAAAGACCATAAATAAAAAGAAGAGGGAAGATGTACGGAAATTCAATACTCAAATAATAAATGAAGCAGTGATTTCAGGTACCAGCATGAAAGCAGCCAAAAGAAGACTAGGAATAGGGAGAAATCAAATGTATGCAATTAAGAAACCAGACGGAGAAGTTACATATAACAAGAATGAAATCATCAAAGTAGTGGAAGACTTTTACAGGGATCTATACAACTCAAACGAACAGCCACAAATAGAAGCAAACGCGGTAACTAGCGACGTACCTAATATCACAAAAGAAATAAAAAGAGCACTTAAAGGCATGAAGAGAGGGAAAACACCAGGCGAAGACGGAATTAGTATAGACCTCATAATAGATGCAGGAGACATAGCAACAGTGAAACTAGCCAATCTTTTTAACAAATGTCTTCTCAGCGGAAAAACTCTGAAAGCCTGGAAAAATGCAACAATTATCTTGTTACACAAAAAAGGCGATAAAAAGGATTGAAAAAAAATACCGACCCATAAGCCTCCTTTCGGTTACTTACAAAATGTTCACGAAAGTCATTACAGCTCACATCTCTGACAGTCTGGATTCCAGCCAGCCTAGAGAACAGGCAGGCTTCCGCAGCGGATTCTCAACAACAGATCACATCCACACGCTCACCCAAATAAGAGAAAAAGTAAACGAATATAGGAAACCCCTGTGTATGGCATTCATCGATTATGAAAAGGCATTTGACTCAGTACAAATACCAGCAGTGTTAGGTGCTATTCAACAA
>NC_091562.1:24804149-24806649 GCF_042767895.1 Penaeus vannamei
AAGTCGTGTTTGGTCATGTCATTCGCATAACTGTATCCGTATCCTTACTAAAGAGAGGGGACGAATGAACAGATGCAATGGAAGATCTGAATATGACACAAAATGGCAATAAAACTTCTCCAACTTTTTCCTCCAAGATGAAACAATTTCTCATGAAGACAAAATGTCCGTCGCACTTCTGATGGCTCTTTATTGCCTCCAGTACCCTTTCCTTCGGTGATAAACACCATTATGTTTTTGTTTTTTTTACATTGCTCTTCGAGGCGAAAAGTGAAAGAAGGAACAAAAGTTTTCTTCTACTTTAAGCAAATCCTTTTATCCTGGCGTCTAATTTTCTGGATCGGCGCCGATTGTGTGTCAGATCTCTGATGATTTATTTCCAATCCTGCACACATTCCAGATTTCATCCTCCAAGTCGCGCAGAAAAGCTCCTCCAAATAAAGCAGCCGACAGCGAGCCGAACAGCTACCAGCGCTCGAGCCGTGGTGAGGGAAATCTCATCTGAGCTTTGTGAAGTACATGTAACAGATTCCTATCGGATACAGGGAAATGGGCCTGTGTGCTCGAGGGTTCCGGCCCACGCCTCCGCCTTGTCTACGCGCACCGCGAGATTTATCAAAGACATCAGCAAACAGTTTGTGAAATTCTCACAAATGAAGAAAAGAAAAATACCAAGGAGAGACAAGAGTCCAAGAAATCCAGCCTTAAAGGGCATAGAAAATAAGATTACCTGCCACGACGACGAACACCTGACTTTGCACTCAGCAAACAAAGGGTATCGCGCCCTCTTCACAGAAAGCCTTCAAAAGGGAATGACCTGTAAGCAACCTACTGAAAATGTAGAAGAAGAAGAAGAAAAAGAGAAACAAAACCTTAAAACCCAAAAGCAAATAGCAAAACAAGAAAACCCAAGAAAAAATAGAGCTGCTTGGCCTCATTGGCACTCGGCGGAAAGCGCTCGGCGTCCGGCGGAAGCGCACCCAGACACGTGCGGGAAACGCGGCTCGGGGGCGCTCGGCGGAATTCTGCGCTCCGCTGGCGTCGGCGCTGTCGCAGGCCCCTTTGAGCTCTCTTCGGCGGTCTTTCTCCTTTGCTCACTCTCTCACATCAGATTTGCTTTTCCTCTCCCCCATTCTCTCTCCTCATTTGATTTTTCTCACTCTCTCTTTCAGTCTTTGTTTTTATCTTTTCCAGTTCAGTCTCTCGTTCCCCTTACATCTCATTCCATGTGTCGCTATCAGTGTAACCTTATCAGTTCTCTCGGCTTTACTTTCTGCTTCATCGGCCTAATTTTGGTTTCAGAGATTCCTCACTCTCTCTTTCGCTGTTTCTTTTTGTCTTCTCTTTTCCCCCTTTGCTGTTTCTGTTTAGTCTCTCTTAATCTCTCTCGGTCGGCGTCTATTCCGTTCTCTCTCTATTCCTCTCTCTCTCCCTCGCCCCCCCCCCCTTCTCTCTTTCTTATTCTCTGTTTCTCCTCACTTTCACAATTTGCCTGATTCTACAACTCTCACTAGTCTGTCTCTCTTCCTCATTCTTTCTCACCTACTTACTCTTTCTTTCTCTCTTGTACCTCCCTATACCTTCTCTTGATCCACCCTTTTGTGCATTATCATCAAACACATGTTCAGCTACGTTTTAGTGTACATTTTATTATCAACAGCCACATCTATGCCCATTTACATCTCATTTGTCCTACAATATAATGCGCAAATTAACTCACTTCATACACTGGAATGAACAGCGCCTTATTGCAAAGCTCTATATCCACTTCCGAACATATCACATGTGTTCTGATATCGCATCGAAATACAAGTAACATCAGAGAGTATGCAGAATCCCACTGAGCTCAATATGGCCGACTACTAGGACATAACTAGTGAACATAAATGAGATTCCCCTTGTTGGTTTTGCATGATATATGAGCCTAAACCTTCAGGCAATGTAGACGAGCCATGCATCATCTCTTTGCTTGTTCATGGGGGTGGAATGACCGATCATTCACCTCTGCCCATCATGTGGAATCCATTACTCTCTTGACCTAACATGTATATACGATTTTTTCCCATCTTCCTTTTTATGGTGAAGATGAATAATTGCCTTAATTTGATGCAAGAGTGAGTATAACTTTGATGAATTATTCCTAAGTTGCTGTGGATGTTACTTGTTAAGGAAGGTCGACTGTATGTAAATGTATGTATGTATGTCTTTTTATAGGTATATGTATGTTTTTAGACGTATTAATCCACTTTCTATTTACTCCTTTTCTTTCATTTATGTATTCCCCTTAATGCCTTAATTCATGTTATCATTTTGTCTAACCGTTTGTAATAGTAGTACATCCTCCCGTCTCATCTACAATGAGTAACGATTCTACGCTTCTGAGAGATGTTGCAACCTTCAGGCGGATGAGGATGGACAGAAGCCGAGAGCAGGCAAGGGGACTCAAAATTAATGCATTAGAGAGAGAGAAATAGAGAGACGCATACACACAGGCACGAGA
>NC_091562.1:24906058-24908558 GCF_042767895.1 Penaeus vannamei
TGTAGCAGTTCTTGAGTTTGCAGTCGTGGCAAATAGTGAACATACAACAACCCTTCTCTTCGTATAGGTGATGCCAACTCACATCAGAGTCACTCCATAACAGGTGCACGCCATAAACAGAGATATTGGTTACAATCGAGTGAGCCGATTTCAGACCATGTGCATAGATTACCGTTGAGACTTGCATATCTAGTATTTGAGATACCGTACTTTTTGAAGTGAAGATTCTCTTTAAGCCAAAAAATAAAACATTATCAAATCACTTAAACTCGGAACGTTTAGTTAACCACTACCACAAGGTTTACTTAAGCAGCTAGTGATACCGAGATTGTAATGATATATTTGTTTTGCATTTGTGATGACATAACTGTTCACATTGTAATATATTAGTTTATTGTGGCATATTGACTATACTAACATATGTTGACTTTGACTTCTTGTGGTCATATATTTCAAAACTTCTTGTATGGTTTAACATCCAGTGAAAAGCATAGGATGCTCTTCCTATGCTCCCAGGTCGTCTCCGCTGACGTTTCGAGCCCATGGCAATGGACTTATTATTTTTTAAAATTACTCTAATCTTAGAATGATTAATTATAAACGTTGGCCATCTCAGGTATGCGTTTAATGATAACTTTGATTATATTTCCCTTATTATATTTATGACTTGTCACATCACTTAACTTTACTAATTAATGGAGGCTCACAGAGAACACTCAGTTAATCGTATGCATTATATATATGTATACATATTCATATATACATACATAAGCATACATATTACATATATATATATATATATATATATATATATATATATATATATATATATTTATATATTTATATATATACATATTACACACACACACACACACACACACACACATAAACACACACACACACACACACATAAACACACACACACACACACACACACACACACACACACACACACACACACACACACACACACACACACACACATATATATATATATATATATATATATATATATATATATATGTATAAACATTTATATACATATATACATATATATATATATATATATATATATATATATATATATATATATATATATATATATATATGTATGTATAAACATTTATATACATATATATATATATATATATATATATATATATATATATATATATATATATATATATCATCATCATCATCATCATGGGGGCTGACGCCGACGGGGGCGCATAGCCGCATCCACCCTTCGCTTCCACCTACGAGGATCCCTCATGGCTAGACGCCAGGCAGGGACTCGGCCCATCTCTAGTTCTTCACGGCAGGTTTGGTCGATCTGCCCAAGCCATGACTTCCTCGGTCGTCCCACAGGCCTCCTCCATCCAGGGTTGTCTCGAATAGAGACGACCTGATGGGCAGGATCATCCTGAGGAAAGCGAGCCAGGTGGCCATATAGCCTGAGTTGGCGATCACGGATTGTGCAGATAACAGGGCTTGTGCCAGTCTCACGGTGCAACCGTTGGTTGGACACATGGTCCCGCCAACAGTACCCCATGATCTGGCGCAAGGACCTATTACAAAAGGCTTCAAGACGAGCCTCCAAGGCACAGGACAATGTCCAGGTTTCGCTACCGTATAGCAAAACTGGCATTATCAGGGCCTTGAAAACCCGTAGCTTGGTCCTTCTGCACAGGTACCGACATCTCCAAATACTCTTGTTGAGAGAGTTCATGACCCCTGCTGCCAGGCCAATCCGTCTGCTGACTTCATGGTCTGACAGCCCAGAGTTATGAACTACACTACCAAGGTATGTAAAGCTCTCTGTGACTTCAATGTCCTCGCCGCAAGCACGTACCGACTGAACAGGTTCTCCTAACAAGTCCCCAAATTCCTGGACCTTGGTCTTGGTCCAGGAGACCTCTAGACCCAGGGGCTTCGCTTCATTGCTAAATGCATCGAGAGCCGCCACTAGGGTTTCCAAAGACTCAGATAGAATGGCAACGTCATCAGCAAAGTCAAGGTCTGTAACCTTGATATTGCCCAGCGTTGCCCCACAATGACTTTGAACAGTAGCTCTGCCCAGTATCCAGTCCATGCAAGTGTTGAAAAGAGTTGGTGCAAGGACACAGCCTTGCCTCACTCCTGAACTAACAGGAAAGAAGCTCGACAGGCCCCCACCACACTTTACAGCACTTTCAGTACCAGTATACAGGCTTGCTATTAGTCCAATAATCCTTGTTGGTATTCCTCTCAGCCTCAGGATCTCCCAAAGTGACTCCCGATGCACCGTATCGAACGCCTTCTTGAGATCGATGTAGGCTGCAAGCAGCCCACGCCCGAACTCACGACGGCGCTCTACAATGACTCGAAGCGCGAGGATACGGTCTATTGTGGACTTACCAGGAGTGAATCCGGATTGCTCCAGTCTCTGGTGCCTCAGTAGATGGTCTCTGATACGTCTCAGAAGGATGTGGGCAAGAACCTTGCCTGGTACACTGAGCAG
>NC_091562.1:24913558-24916058 GCF_042767895.1 Penaeus vannamei
TGTTGTAATAATCATTAATATCATTATTATTATCATCTTTTTCGTTATCATTGCTTCTTCTATTTTGGTTAGGGGTAAAAAGCAACAACTATTGTTTGCCGAAAAAATAAGGACTCACAATTTTTAATAGCTAAAGTCAATTTTTTGCCGAAAAAATGCAGAATCAATTTTTTTTAATCGCTAAAAACTATTTTTGCCGTAAAATAATGATCTCAAAATTTTTATCGCTAAATTTTCGCTAACTACAAATGCAAAATCCTGGTTACAAAAGTGCCGCCACAACGGCTCGATTTATGCCTACAAAAGTACACGTCTATTGCCTCTAGCTGATGTACAGCGATATCAAAATGGCAGCCCTCTGACCGAGCCTTTAGAAAATAAACAAGATCTGTATTTTGAATTTAAACCTGTTTTATTTTTCCAGTGTAATATCTAGATCTGGGAGGCAGGGTTTAGAGCGGTGCTGTCCACGAACAGGCTCATTACATCAGTTTTCAAAAAATAAATAAATAAATAAAAATAAAAATAAATATATAAGATAGAAAAATAAAATAAAATGAATAAGTAAATTAATTATATTAATAATCCCGACCTACCGACTTACCTCTAGAGAGAGTCTAATACCTGAACCCAAGATTTTTTTCCCTTAGCATCAGCAATATTATTTTCTCATAATTAATATTATAAGTAGGATTCTAACTATTTTCATTATTAACATTATCATTAACCTTATATTTATTTCTATTATTATGATAATATTTTTTTATTATTGTTACAATTACTAATGTTATTATTAGTAGTATTACTACTACTACTACTACTACTATTGATATTATTATCATTATTATTATTATTATTATCATTATTATTATTATTATTATTATTGTTGTTGTTGTTGTTGTTGTTGTTGTTGTTGTTGTTGTTATTATTATTATTATCATTATTATTGTTATTTTTACTATTACTATTAGTACTACTACCATTGATATTATTATTACTATTATTTTTTTCATCATGATTTTCCCAATTATTATTATATTTATAGTTGTTATTGTTATTACTATTTTGATTTTTATCGTTATAGATATAATGGTATTAACAATAATTCAAAAAAAATATATTAAGAGTAATAATGGTAATGATAATAATAATAATAATTACTATTATTATTATTATTATCATCATTGTTTTTATTATTATTGCTTTCATCTTTATCATCGTGTTCAGTATCATTATTATCTTTATTACCTTAATTATCAATATTGTCAATATTGTCGTTAATGCTATTATCATTATGAACATTTTCATTACTATGATCTTCACTATCGTTATCAGTATTTTCATTATTATCTTTATTATCATAATTATCAATATTGTTATGTTTGCTATTATTATTATTGACATTTGTTATTATAGTGACTATCAATATTATCATTATTATTATCTTTATTATTATCAATATAATTATCCGTATTATAATATGATCAGAATTTCATCCTTATTACGAATAATATTGATGAAATTTCTATCAATATCCATTGCTATTATTTTTACCATTATGATTATAATTATCATTACCATCATCATTATCCATATCGTAATCATTATGATTACCATTTTTATCATTACTATTATGTCATTCTTATTATTATCATCACCATCATCATAGAATTCTACCATTATCATTATTGTTGTTTTTATTATTTTTATTATCATTAGTTTATTCATCAGAGCTTTTACTGTTTTCATATTATCATCAGTGTCATCCTCTTCCCTAGCATTACTTAACATCATGAAAATTGTTTGAATTATTATCAGTGTTATATATAGTTTTACTTTATTAATCACTATCATAATTTTTACTATTATTTTCATTATACATATTTATATTATTATCATTATTATTATTATCAATATTATTTTTACTATTATCATTATTATCGCCATCAGTATTACCATTGTCAGAGAGAGAGAGAGAGAGAGAGAGAGAGAGAGAGAGAGAGAGAGAGAGAGAGAGAGAGAGAGAGAGAGAGAGAGAGAGAGAGAGAGAGAGAGAGAGAGAGAAAGTGAGTGAGAGAGAGTGAGAGAGAGAGAGAGAGAGAGAGAGAGAGAGAGAGAGAGAGAGAGAGAGAGAGAGAGAGAGAGAGAGAGAGAGAGAGAGAGAGAGAGCAAGAGAGAGAGAGAGAGACTGACAGCTGAGGAGAAGGAGGAATGGAAGGAATAAATAAAAATGAAAGGGGAAGATAAAACGAAAGAATCGGCGAACAAAGAAGGATGTAGGACATAATGAAATCGATTAAAGAAGGAGGGAGAGTGAGAAGGAGAGAGAACGAGAGAAAGGAAGAGAGAAAGAAACATAGAGATAGAGGGGGGGCGGTAGCGGAGGAAAAGGAGAGAGAAAGAAGAACACATGTGACGAATTCATGATGAACAGATTGCAACAGGAACAACGAGGGGGAGGGCAAAGCAATAGCGAAGAGGCCTTCGGCATATTCGTGTG
>NC_091562.1:24978558-24980554 GCF_042767895.1 Penaeus vannamei
AAGCGCAGATAGTTCAAAAGAGAGGTAAAAAGATAAACGGAGGAGGAGGATATGCAAGTAGAGGAGGAAAAAGGCAGAGAGTGTAAAGAAGAAGAGGAAGACAAAGAAAATGAGACATAATAGAAGAAGAAGAATAGGGAGACATAGTAGTAAAAGAAGAAGCAGAGTATGATGAAATAAAAAGATGATAATCACTACGACGACAGCTTTGGTATTCCAAACACGACACTGATTATGGTCCAGGCGATGATGCGTTTGGAAGATTAAAAAAGAAAGAAAGAAAAGAAAAAAGAATATATATATATATATATATATATATATATATATATATATATATATATATATATATATATATATATATATATATACATCACCTTTTCCGCTGTCACTCAACCCAGCCCATGCCCCTCCAAAGACGTACACTAGACGGCACCTCTCCTCTTCCGCGCACTCGTCCCAAACAGTCACCCAGGGCAATATAGCGCATCGAGTTACTCCCATAGTCTCAAAATCTGTGTGAAGGATTCAAACATATTCCCCGGACGCCAGTACGTTGTCTTTAGTGAGACAGAAGAGCGTGGAATTGAGAGAGAGAGAGAGAGAGAGAGAGAGAGAGAGAGAGAGAGAGAGAGAGAGAGAGAGAGAGAGAGAGAGAGAGAGAGAGAGAGAGAGAGAGAGAGATAGATAAAGAGATAGAGAGAGAGAGAGAGAGGGAGAGGGAGGGAGGGAGGGAAGGAGGCAGACAAAACAGAGGGAGCGAGACAGACACAGAGAGAGAAACAGAGAAAGAGAGAGAGAGAGAGGAAACACTATACCCAATATGGCTGAATGGCAACGCTATAAACCTGTCCAACAGACAATATTGAGAATACAGCCCTTTCTCTCCCTCTCACGCCGGACTTATCTGTTATGAAATAAGTTGATGGAGATGAATAAATCACATGATACACAGGGTCTAGGAATGTGCGTGTGTAAGGCTGTGAATCTGCATTTATATGATAATGTGAATGTATATGCTGTATGTGTGTAGAGTTGCATTTCCATGTGAATCTCTATGTTATGTTTATTTAACATCCCTGCGGCATGTCGTATGAGCTGGTATATGAGAGGCGGCCATGGAGCGCGAGGTACGAGATGCACGAGGTTTTTTCTCGGGATACGACTCTGGGCTCGTTAGGCGGGTTCAAAAGCGGGAGATCGGGGGAGTATGAGATAGATATCATGCTTATTATTATTATTATATATATATATATATATATATATATATATATATATATATATATATTATATATATATATACACATACATACATACATACATATATATATATATATATATATATATATATATATATATATATATATATATATATATATATATATATATAGGAGTAGGTGCTTCATGCGCAGGGTGGTGTGAAGCGATGGAGTGGTAGTCTAGTTAGTGTTAAGAGCTTTTGCATGCCTTCTCGCTTACAGCTGCCACCGCTGGCTAGCCTCGTGCGAAAAAGGGAACAGCTCTGCATAAGCCTCCCCCTGCCAGTGCATAGCCTCTCCATCATCGAGACTCCCTGCGGTACCTCCTCATGGCCTCCCATGGAAACTGGGTACCTTGCGGTTCCAGGCTAAACTGAGGGGGATCTCGGAGCAGCAGGAGGCCCAAGAGGTTCAGGGTCATGGCCCACCGGCGTGTGGACACGCTCTGACCCTGTATCAACTCCTGCCCCATAGCCCCCTGGGGTTAATGGGAGGCTCGGGGGAAGTGGGCCTTGCCAGTCCTCCTCCCCCCAGATATAACCAATCGGCAGTGTACCAAATAAATGGAAAGGCTGGGAGAAGGGGAAAAGTCCCTCCCACCCAGCAAGTGAGGCGGACTGTGGGTCCTGCTGGGAGGGCGACTGCTGGAGCGCAGGCTGGGAACGGGAACTACTCATCTCGCCTGCCCTCTGGTGGCCGCCAGCCCAGAGTGAAGTTTGTGGGAGAAAGCCCTCAGGAAC
>NC_091562.1:24991054-24993554 GCF_042767895.1 Penaeus vannamei
TATCATAAACATCATTATTATTCCTATTGTTGTCATTATTATTATCCTCATAATCGTCATCATTATCATTCTCATCCTCTTATTATTTTTAATATCATAATCAATGTTGTTGTTATCATTATCATCACACACACATGAAACAGCACACTCTACGCCAACTTCGCTTGCAAATATGAGGGCGGCCGTCATTACCAAGGCCGCAGAAGCCTTTCAGATTGTTCCCGAACTTGATATTCTTTTGTGGATACTCCAAGTTTCTGCTTCATTTGTTAGATCTGCCTGAAGTATTGTTCTATATTTCTCCAACATGCTCTCTCCAGAAAGCATTGCCAACCGTAGCAATGGCCACTTAACTGCAACTGGTTCTACAGTTTTTGTCATTCGTTTAGTGTACAAATTACTAACTGCATTTGAAAAGAGTTACTATCTGCCACTGTGCCAGGAATGGCTCCTATCCATTTGCGCTGCTCTCTTTCGTTATTTCTCTCATCCTCACTCTGTCCGTCGGTTTGCTCCTCTCCCTTCCTCCTCTTGTGTATGTGTGTGTGTGAGTGCGCGCGCCCACATCTGCGTGTGTTTTTGTGCTCGCGCGTGCGTGCGCGTGTATATATATGTATATATATATATATATATATATATATATATATATATATATATATATATAATGTATATATATCATATATATGTATATGTAGCCCACAGTATCTCTAACTACAAAATACGTCACACTGTAGGGCCACCAGTGCAACGTGTCAGCATCACCTGCATCAATAAGGGCATCAAGAATAATCTCTTGGATTCTTGCACACGGTTTAATCCTTTCCTGAAGACATTCGAGCTGCAAACAAATAAAACATTGGTAACCATGTACTGAAATACAGGTCATTGAACAAAGTACCACAGTTATTTAAGTCTGGGCTTTCTTGATACATGATGTGTAATGCGTTACTTTTCTTATTTCAAAAGACTGGAAGCCTATTAACATAAATATACGAAATTAATCGGAACTATTTGTAGATATACAGCCCGACTCAATGAACATTCATTACACACACACACACACAAAAGGAATATTTATTAGTCTAAACTTGCATATCTACCGTATATATAAATGAATGTATAAGCACTTAAAAATGACAGACAAGTAGCTAATTCATCACACATAAACATAAAAATATTTACATCGTATCCCAGAGCAGGTAGCACTGACGCTTCACATTACCACCTCATCACCACAGGCACGTCACGTCACGACAGGTACACCATCTCATGACAGGTAGCCAGCCTGCACCCTTGCATCTATGAGACAATTTTACTTATATGAAACATCATATCAGGTATTAGCACTTGACACATATAGGATCTACATGGAAATAATAGCACATCACTATTCATATAATGCAAATACAGTATACAATTAATACCAACCAATGCGAAGACCATGTGAAGGTAGAAATCACTCTGCAAGGTGACAAGCCCAACTCCAGTGCTCTTTCCCAGACTACACTGAAGTCTTTGGGGTTATCACTATGACTCAAACAGTTCTTTAACACTTTAACTGCCAGCTCTTCCCAGAAATACTGGCGTTAATAAGAATGTCACTGCACAAAGGCAATTTCTATGAGCGTGTCCGTCAACCAAAAACCCTCCTCCAAGTGGTAATGGCGCCCAACACAGGCTTTCGCAGCCAATCATAATGCAGAGTACACGTGGACCAATCAGAACAAAGCGCTGCTCGTGCGTGAGCCAATCAACTTCAAGGATGGAAACACTTGTGCAAATGAGCTATTATCCAGAATTAGTCAATGCATATTTAAGTTTCATTCTTATTGTCAATGTATATCTTCATATCTGTGATTGTCTCAAACTCAACCTTCCGGTATAACCATACTCTTCCATTAATTACAGATGCTGCAAGGGGCGGGTCTACTTGTTGCTAAGGTAAATTTGGCGGGAAAACGCGGCAACGACTAGGCCATATCACATATTTCGACTTCCTTCACTAGATAAACAGGACACCCGACTCATAATAACAATTATCCCTTCATTCAGTTGTACATCAGCCTATATACACGTGTTTCACATAACATAGTCCACATACAAAGATATTTCAAATCAAAAATGCCAGCAGCAAAAAATGAAATAAAATTAGTACCGTTTTCTATAAAACTTATTATTAATCAAAGAAAACTTTATCACCATAAGCATATAACAAAACTTAAACTTGTATATTCTACAGTATACATATATATAGCAACTCACACACACTTATACATATACATACACATACACACACACACATGTATATGTGTGTGTCGTGTGTGTGTGTGTGTGTGTGTGTGTGTGTGTGTGTGTGTGTGTGTGTGTGTGTGTGTGTGTGTGTGTGTGTGAGAGAGAGAGAGAGAGAGAGAGAGAGAGAGAGAGAGAGAGAGAGAGAGAGAGAGAGAGAGAGAGAGAGAGAGAGAGAGAGCAGATTACAAATCTCCGAGTACAGTGAACC
>NC_091562.1:25013554-25021054 GCF_042767895.1 Penaeus vannamei
ATGTTTGTATGTATTTTGTATATATATGTATACGCAAATCTGCTACTGTTTATTTGCTTGTCCGTATTTTTTCATTCCTTGAGTCCCTTCAATCCTTTTTAGTCAAAACGCAAACGCCGACAGCGTACTCCCGATCCCCCACGCGAGCCCCACAGCCTCCCTTCTCTAACCGATTCCTTAAAGCCGAGAAGCTGTAGAAAAAGTTCCTCCGCCGCTCAACTCAGGACATCGACTCCGCTGACAGGCACGAAATCCCGATTTCAAGAGTCAAAGGCTCGCGTGATAGGACCGTCGCTGGTAAATACTGCGGCTTCTTCGACAAAGGGCTGCTGAACGAGTCTACCCTTTCCGGCTTTGGGCGCTGTGCAAATATTTTCGCTTTGGGGGGCTCATTTGAGGTGGCGAGGGAGGAGGGTCCTTTTGATGCGGTTGGCGCGGCAAGTGACGCAACGCCAGGGATGCTTGCGGGTTGGGAGGCTTCTGCTGCGGGGCTGGGTGGTGCTGCGTGTGCAGTCTGGTCTTGGTGTGATAGAGCATTCTCTCTCTCTCTCTCTCTCTCTCTCTCTCTCTCTCTCTCTCTCTCTCTCTCTCTCTCTCTCTCTCTCTCTCTCTCTCTCTCTCTCTCTCTCTCTCTCTATATATATATATATATATATATATATATATATATATATATATATATATATATATATAAATCTTTGTCCCTGTCTCTCTGTTTGCCTGTCTATCTGTTCATCCCACTCTTTCTCTCTTTCGAATGTATATCAGTGGATGTAGGTTTCTGTGCGTTCGCGTGTTTTCTTGTGGCTTTTAAAAATCGTCCTTCAATCAGCATATTAGTTACTTGCCTTTTATTCTAAACAGTCCAATTATCATACGAAACTCCATTTTTACCTCGGAAAGCTAATGTATTTTTAAGACAAGGAAGACGAGAGGAGTTTACAATGAAGTTAATTAGCTCCCATTAACTTAAAAGGCCTGATTAGCCTCCTTTTTAGCCAAGTTCTCAACTTTATTTTTTGAGTTTCATCCACGAGCGCATTTTTGTATAAACTGTTTATCATATTTTAGGAATAAATGTCTGATCTTTTGGCAGGAGCATCGAAAGAGTTAATGTATGAAATAAACACATACATAAATAGACTGGCAGAAAGACTGATAGGTAATTAACAAGCAGATAAGTATATACATCTATTTAGGCACATTGGTACTATGTGACAGACAGATAGACAGGGATATTTAGTTGAGATACACAGATACTTGATAAATAGATTCTAATTAGAGTTTAATAGATAAAAATGGGCGAGCGATAGAGATAGACAGGTAGGAAAATTAGACACAGACAGACAGAATGGGCACGATAATCAGTAAATATACAGCTTAAACGAAGCTGTTACAATATTGTCAGGAAATAACTGATGATAATGTTGTTTGAATTTACTAGTATCAATTGTTCTTTCTTCGTCTCCTGTTTTGCATACTTTTTAAAAGTTCTTCCTCCTGTCGTAATCATATTTTAACTTATGCATTCCCTTCCTTCTCTCTCCCTCTCGTTCACTTTCTCTCTGTCTCTCCTCCAACTTTTCTGTCCGTCTTTCCTCCTGTCCTCCCTCTCCCTCCTCCAGCTCTATCCCATCTTGACACCCCTCCAGGCCTCTCTTTCCCTTTCCCTCCTCCAGCTCTCTCACGACCTTTCTCTCGTTCAATTCTCTCCCACCCTCTCTCTCTTGTCTTCTCCCTCCTCCCTTCTCCAGCCCTTTCCCTCACTCTCCCTCTTCCCTTACTCACCTTCTGCTGTGTGGCGCAGCGGTTAGCGTGTTGGGTTGGCAATCTTGCTGACCTGCGTTCAATCCCGCGCGCGACCAGTGGATGGTAGCCCCGGCCATCCCTTGCACGCAGGGGGGAGATTTGGAAGCAAGATGAAACAGACAGTATGTCACAGCAAAGAATATCCATTGTAACAAATGGAATTAAAACTAAATCTTAAATCTTAAATCCCTCCTTCAGCCCTCTCTTTCCCTCTTTCTCCTCCAACCCTCTCTCTCCTTCCTCCTGCCCTCTCTTTCCTTCAGCCCTCTCTTTCCCTCTCTCTCCTCCAGCCCTCTCTTTCCCTCTCTCTCTCTCCTCAAGCCCTCTCTTTCCCTCTCTCTCTCCTCCAGCCGTCTCCCTCCCTCTCCCTTCCTCCCCAGCCCTCTCTCGTCTCCTCCCTCTCGCTCCCACCAGAGTATGAGCATTACAGATATTTACCGCCCCAACCACCGCGCACCGAGAGACCAAGCGCAGCTGCAG
This sequence comes from Penaeus vannamei, assembly GCF_042767895.1. Lineage (NCBI taxonomy): Eukaryota > Metazoa > Arthropoda > Malacostraca > Decapoda > Penaeidae > Penaeus > Penaeus vannamei. The sequence goes on from NC_091562.1 coordinate 25,015,844, forward strand.
AGCCTGAGCCGAACGCTTCCCTCGGGTCTTCCATTAGCAGTATGGCCGCCTGTAATCGCGGCCGCTCGTCAAGGAGGGCCCTCGCCCGCGCGTCACTCGCCCAATATCGGCCTGTTATATCTTGCGTTTTTTTCCACTCACGTATTTGTTATCATTGGTACTGTTGTTGCTGTCGTCGTCGTTGTTAATGCTGTTGTTGTTTCGAGTGACCGTCGTGTTGGTATTGTTGTCGTTGGTGCTGACGGTGATGACGATTTTCTTAATGTTGACACTATTCATATCATTATCATTACTCGTATCATTATTGTCACAATTATTAATGTTATTTTAGTTGGTATTATTGTTATTATCAATATTTCTTTCTTCTTCTTATCATGATTATTATTATTGTTATTATTATTTCTATTATAATCATTACTATTGTTATCATTGTTATCGTCATCATCATTATTCATATTATATTTATTATAATTGCTACCATAATTGCTATTATAATTAATATTATCATTATCATACTTATAATGATTATTATTTCTATAATCACTATTATTTTTTATTACCATAATTAACAAAAAGATAATTATTATTATCATAATCATTATTATTATTGTTTGTTATCATTATCATTATTTTTATTATTATCATTGCTGCTATTATCATCATCATTATTACTGTTATTATTATTCCCATTGTTATTAGTATCATGATCATTATAATCATCATCATTTTTAATACAGTTACTATTGTTGTTACTACCCTTAGTGCTATCAATATTATTGTTATTATTATTATTATTATTATTATTATTATTAATGTTATTATTATTATTATTATTATTATTATAATAATAATAATAATTATTATTATTATTATTATTATTATTATTATTACTATTATTATTATAGTTAGTGTCATTATCATTATCATTATTATTGTTCCTGTTAATACTGCTATCATCATTATTATTATCACTATTATTATTACTATTATTATTATCATTATTAGTATAAACATTATTATCATTTCTATGATTACTATCCTTTCATTAACATTATTATTAAGAAAAAGATAATAATATTATCATTATTATTACTTTTATCCTTATCATTATTATTACTTGTATCCTTATCATTTTTATTATTACTGTTGTTGTCATCTTTATCATTATCAATTTCATTATCATTATCAATATTATTATTATTATAATTACTATTATTATTATTATTTCAGCTCTTCCTGTTGGAATTGCTGTCTTTACACCTGTCAGGATCCTTGCAGTTCCTAACAAGGCAGTCTTTAGTACAGCTCCGTCATCATCCGGTACCTCCAGCTTTACAATCCACCTGTCGAATTCTTTTGTCACACTCCCAAGGGCACCTGCAACCGCAGGAACAACCTGCACCTTCCTCAGTTGTCTTCCAATTTCCCTCTGCAGGCCCTGGTATTTCTCCATTTCATGTACTCTTCCATTGGCAGGGACTACAGTATCCACAATTATACCACCGTTTCCCTTTTTATCAATAATAATGTCCGGTCTCCTTGCTTCTATCATATTATCGCATTATATATTTATATCCCACAGCAATTTTACATCTTCATTGTCTGCCGCTCCTTCTGGGTCATACCATCTTTAGTTATGTTCTAATGCATTTTTCTTACACAGTTCTCAATTAATTCTCTTTGCTACAGTATCATGGCGTCTCTTGTATCTTTCTGAGCTAATTTCTTACATTTGCTTTCAGTCTCACATGCACTCCTCTCTTTCTACACATTCTACAAGGGGTATTATTATTATTATTATTATTATTATTATTATTATTATTATTATTGTCATTGCTGTTATTATCTTTATTATTACTACTGATATCATTATTACTATTATCATTATTATTGTCACTATCATCATTAATATGATGATGATGATGATGGTAATAAATGTTATAATTATTACGATCATTATTATTATTGCTATTAATATTATTGTTATTGCCATTATTATCATTCTGTTTATTATTATCAATATAGTTACTACTATTGTTTCTATAATAATTTTCAAATTTGCTATACTTATTATTATCAGTATCATTAATATTACCATTATCAGTATCATTAATATTACCATTATCATTATTATCATTACTATCATTGTTATTATTAGTAGTTGTAGTACTATTACAATTATTACTGTTATTACTACTCCTTTCATATTTATCATTATCATTATTGCTATAATCATAATCATTATAATAATAATGATTGGAATAATAACAATCATAATCATTATTATTGCTATCATCATCATCATCATCCTTATCATCACTGTCATTATTTTCATTGCATTATATTGTTATAATTATCATTAATGTCATTATCGATATTACTAGTATTATTATCGCTAATCATAAATACTACTTTGGTTATTAGTAGTAGCAGGAGTAGAAATAGTAGTAGTAATAATAGGAATAGTAAGAACAGTAAGAACGTAATTATTTTTATCGGCATTATTTACATTTATTATTATCAATATCATAACCCTCATTATACTTATTCTAATTGCTATTATTACTATTATTGTTTTATCAATATCATAACTATTATTATAATCATGATTATAATAATGATGAAAATAATAACAGCAGTAAAACTGATAATAACAGTTATTTATCCTTATTGTTATCATTATTATTTTTATTATTATTGTTGTTACTATTATCAATATTATTATCATTATTATGATTAGCATTATTATCGTGAATATCATTGTTATTATCGTTATTTTCATTACTGTTGGTATCATTGATGGTATTCGTATTATTATTACTATTATTATTACTACCAACATTTTCATCATTGTTATCATTATTATTACCCTAATTATTAGTACAAACATTATTGATGTTATTATTATTATATCATTATATTGCTAATATTATCATTATTTTTATCAATATAATTGACGTCATTATCATTATCTTATTATCATTATTTCATTATCACAGCAATAAATATTATTATCATTTCTATTATTGTAATAAGAATCATTATTTATTTTGTATTTTCTTTTAATCATTATCATTGATATTATCATTACTATTATTATTATCATTAGTAGTATTGTCATCAATGTCATCAACATTTTCGATTCCATTATTATTACTATTATTATAAAATTATAAGAGTGATTATATTAATAATTATGATAAGAAAATAATGAAAATTTTAATAATACAAATATTAATGATAATGGAAATAATAATAATAATAACAGCAAAAATGATAATGATATTAATAAAAATAATGTTGAAACTAAAATGATATCAGGGAGGCTAATATCAATGAGGGTATTAAAACAATGATGATGTTAATAATGTTGACAAGACTGATAATATACCTGACGATACTAACACCAACAACGTTGGCAAGGATAATGATGATAAATATTATAACAATGATAATTAGGACAGTAATAAAAATCATTACAGTAATAATAAAAATAGCAATAATAAAAATAGCAAAAATAATAACTAATAATAATAATGATAATAATATAATGATGTTATTATTATCATTAATATTACCATTATTGTCACTATTATCAGTATTAATATTATTATCACTATTATCATTATCATTATTACCATCACCATCATTATCATAATTTCAATTACTGTTGCTTTTACTGTTCTTATTGGTAATGTAATAATGATAATACTGATAATGATAAGCATAAGAATGGTAGCAACAATCCATATTGTCATTATTATTGTTTTTAATAATTACAAGCATTATTGTTATATCAATATTATTATTTATATCATCATTATATTCATTATTTCTGTCATCATAATTATCATCATTATTATTATTGTTACCAACATTATAATTACTGATATTAATATTATCAATATTAATGATGTTATTAGGATCCCTATTCTTATCATTATTACCTATGAATAATTGATTTTATTATTATTTCTGATTTTATCTCAATTGTGAATATTACTATTTTTGGATAAAAAAATTTCATTATTGTCATTATTGTTATCATTATTACTATTATTATCATCATCGTCATCATCATCATCATCATCATCATCATCATCATCATCATCATCATCATCATCATCATCATCATCATCATCATCATCATCATCATTATTATTATAATTATAATTACTATTGTTGTTATTGTTATCATTATAGATATTATTATTATTACTACTATTATTATTATTATGATTATTATTGTCCTTATTATTACCATTCTTCCTATCATTATGCTTGCAATGAATCCTAGAAAAAATATAGTTATCATTATTATAATTACTATTATTATTTTTTTTTCATTATTATCATTATCACAATTATCATTATTGTTTTTAATAATAAAGTGCTTACTATCATTGTTTTTATCATAATTATTATTATGATCATTCTTTGTGTTAGTATTTCAATTGATATCATCACCATTGCTAACATTAATATTTTTATTATTATAATTTTTGTGATTAGTATTAATGATATCGTTAGTATAAATTTCATAATAATAATTATTGTTATTATAATTATGTTAATTTTCATTTGTATTATTGTTATTATAATTTGTTTTATAATTATTGTTCTTATTATTATTATCATGATTGTTATCTTTATTATCAATATTATTCTTATCACATCCTTATTATTATTATCTTCAAAATTATCGTTCTTATTATCATTGTTATTACTAATATTATTATCTTTATTATTAATATGGCATCATAATTAACATTTCCATTATTGATATTATTATAATTATATCATTAAAAAGATGCTATTATTATCATTATCATCATTATTCTTTAAAATATTGTTTTTATCATTATAATTGCTATTATTTCTATCTTCATGTTGAACAATTTCTATCATTATTACAATTATAACTATTGTTAATATCACAGCTTTTTATATTTCATCATCATTATTATCTTCAAATTCACTATCATTAATCTTATTTTTATTATTATTAGCAGTAATAGTTTTAATAGAAGTAGTAAAGATAATGACAAATTATTATCATCATTCTTACTATTATGGTTTTCATTTTTATGATTAATATTCTTATTCTTATTAATGCTCTTACTGTTGTTATTATCATTACAACAATAATAATAATAATAATAGTAATGACAATAATGATGATGATGAAGATGATGATGATGATGATGATGA
>NC_091562.1:25056054-25061054 GCF_042767895.1 Penaeus vannamei
ACATTTTCATATATTGGCAAACCCTGATTTGAGTTAAAAGAAATTTAAATAACGAGAAAAAGAAAACGACACGAATCCTGGACTGGGACTGGGCACTAGATGGCATTCAAACGCTACAAAACAGAGCAGCTAATCGAATGGCCATAGGTTTTTCCAAATGACGTTTTGAGCCAAATGACAGCACGTGCAATTTGTCTGAAGAAGATGGAATGGGTATAAAATCGTATGATGTATTTTCATATGAAATTTGTAAATGCAATTTTCTGAAATTAGTTTATTGCTTTCTATCTAATTATTTCGGTGCGATGCATGAATGATATGCATTCCTGTTCTATGAACAAATGTCATCGAGTAATTTATTTTCAACATGTAAAATTATATATTCGTGAATATATTTCTTCGTCAGATTTAGAGTTTCAGGATAATGCAACATTACAGCAAGAGCAAATTACTAGTGAAATGAAGAGGACCAACGCAGTACGTTTTCTGCTTTAAACATTTTACAGTAATCAAGTGACAAATTGGAAAGTCTAATCCCTTGAGGGCAGTTAACACACAATTGTAATGCAATGAATTTTGGACTGAACTTCAGTAGGAAACCACCATAAAAAATATGGGAACGTTTCAAAAACATTCTATTGTTTTTGTATAGCATTTGGGATTTTCTGTTATTATTCTTATTCTTATTATTAATATCATCATCATCATCATCATTACTATAATTATTATGATAACGATCATTACTCTTTATTGTCATTATCCTAGTTATTGCTGTTGTTATTATTAGTAGTAGTGGTATTGATAATAGTAATAGTAGTAGAAGCATCATTATCATTATTATTAATATTTATTATTAACGCATTATCACTATTACTACCATTACCATTATCATTATTATTACTTTATTACCAATAATACCATTATTATTATTATTATTATTAATATTATTATTATTACAGTCGTTGTTGGTATCCTCATCAGCAGCATTATTGCTGTTCTTAGTATTATCATGATTATTATAATTAATACCATTATTATTATCACCTCCGCCAAAGAGGCTATTGAAGTGGACGTGAGGTACCCCCACTAAGCAGGAGTCCAGACTAGGCGAGTCCCCCCTTTTCTAGCCAGCATCAGCACCATCTGTGGGGATCGGCGGTAGCCAGCTGCAGTTTTGCGTCCCTGGAGCCTTTGTATTTTTCGTATTTTTATGTTCTATTTCTTTTATCTTTTCTCACGGCCTCTAGTTTTATTTTAATTTCTTTTAATTATGTAAAGTAAACTTCTTTTATTTTCATTCATTTTTATTATTTACACATTTTTTAAGAGCCTATATAAAGAGCCTGTTTATGCTAGACTCTCTCTTGGGTTGTTGGCTCGGCAGTTCAGTGCTGCTCACGGAGCGCCCGGCCTCACAGGACGTCTCCTGTTTTGTTGCTTGTTTCTTTGATTTCCCACAAGAGAGAAAGATAAGTATATTCATGTTTTGTAAGAGGCCAGTTAGGATGTGTCATATGCATTGTAACTTTTGTGAATATACAGACTGAGGGGATCTCAGGTTTTCCTTTTTATGCTTTGGTTTTGTTTTATCCTTGGTTTGTTTATTTTACTTTTTTTTATCTGGTTTTAAAAGGAGGATGGACACAGTTGATAATGAAGTTAATATAATAGTAAGTCTTACTTACGGGGTTAAGGGCTTCAGGGTTGTGACGAGCGGGTCATCTTGCAGTACACGCCAGCTACCACCCTTTTGAAAGCAGCTCCCCTGTTCGCAAGTTGCACTCTGCAAGACCCGCGTTGTAGTTTGAAAGTGTCTCAAAGGGGTAAACACTACACTATGATTTTGGTCGCATTGGTTAGTTTGTTCGTTATTGTTTTTTTTTCAGGATAACTCAAAAAGTTATTAGCAGAGGTGTGTCTCAGCCACCTTAGGCGCCATTCAATTTTGGTGGGGATACGGATGATCCGGATCCAGGAAGTTACATCATTGCCCTTAATGTCTTGCCTCCGCAAAGGAGGTTATGTCTACGGACGTCACCTTTGTACCTGAGAAAGGTGATTTTGATGTAATTCTTCATGTGTAATTCTTGTTGCATTAGTGACCTTACTGCCTTGGCGGGGGTATACGCTCTCTGAGTGCTCCTAGTTGATATAATTGTTATTATTGCTGTTGTTGTTATTGTTATCATTATTATTGGTGTTCCTTATATAATTATAATTATTATTATCATTATTATTACAAATATCATCATCATTATCATTATTACTATTATTATCATTATTGCTGTTGTTCCTATTGTTATTATTATTAATATCATATTATTTATAATGTTATTCATATTACTGTTAATATTATCATTAGTCGCAGTCGCAATAAGTAAATATTACGGATGATTGACAATACATACACATATTAATAAAACTTATACTTTCTTATATATATCAATCAAATACCACAAAACGATTTCTTCCTCTTAGGCACCCAACGATCTGACTTCTCCCGGCTGGGAATGGTCAAGGGTGGTCAACCCTACTTCGCAACTCTAAGAACTAAACTCCTGGATATATATCTTAATTTGTCCTGTACAGTCTTAGCTTCCGGGATAGTACAGTGGTAACGTGTCGGTCTCTCGTCCAAAGGGTCTGCGGTTCGCGCTCAGCTCAGGCGCGAGAAGTTGCAATTATCGCCCGATGGTTCCCGCTGTGGCTGGGCACCGCGATGGGGAGGACCAAAGACTTCATACGAAAGATAGGAAAGCCTGACAAAAGCCTGTGGGACCCAATGGCTGGCGGATAGTTTAATATCCAAACAATAAATGGCGTTGTGTACGCGATGTAACGTCTGTTTCCCTTTCCTGTGTGAAGTTTGGGCCTCACATTTTTTTTGTTTTAATCGGTGTATTACGGGCTTTCCTAACTTTCTAATATAATCTTTGGTAAGGACTAAGGTCTGTCGCGTCAGCTCTAGCTGACACACGTTGATCGAGTCGGCACAGCCCGAAGTCCTCTCATATCCGATATGCGAGGCTGAGCATCGCATATCGGACTCATCCGTATCCCGGCCAATCAGATAAGAACTCGCCGAACTTCGAGTGACTCCTTGTGCCATTGCTTAAGGGGAATAATGGTGTTGATATATCCTATTCTTGCTTTGCATTGTTGCCTTGATATATACTTCACGAGTGATACATATATAAATTTGTGTTTCTTATATCTTGTGCATTATATTCTTTAATTTATAATACATTCTTATATAGTGACTCGTTCATTGGAATCAATCACCCTATATGCTGATGGGCTGTGTGCTTTTCTCCTCACACACCACTCACAATGATATAAGTGAAATTGAAAACTGTGAAAGTTATTGTCATTATTATTATTATCATTATTATTGTTGTCGTTGTCGTTGTCGTTGTCGTTGTCGTTGTTGTTGTTATTATTATGATTATTGTTATTGTTATTATTACTATTTTATAACTAATATTATCATCATCATTATCATCCGTATTGTGATGATTAGTACCGATATATTTTTAGAGTTTGAGAATTGAGAGAATTATTATTATTATTATTATTGTCCTTATCAACATTATCATGATTTTTTTCTTATTATTACTACCATTATTATTATCATCGTTATCATGTTTATTATTATTATCATTCCTGTTATTATGCTTAACATTATTATCAACAACATTCCTCTTATTCTTATTGTTATTACTACTGTTATTATTATTACCTTCATGATAATAATTATTATTGTTATTTTTATCTATATTTCTTGCTGTTACAATTATTATTGATAATAATAATCACCATCGTTACTGTCATTGTTATCACTATTAATATTATTGGTGGTATCATTATTAACATTATTATTATAACTTTATGATAATTGTAAGGTTTTATTAGTTTCATCATAATCTTTATCATTATTACTATTTTTATTGCTATTATTAATATTATTATTATTATTATTATTATTATTATTATTATCATAATTATCATTATTATTATCATCATTATTATTATATTTATCATTATCATTATTATTATTATTATTTTCATTATCATTATTATCATCATTATTATTGTTATTATTACTATTATTGTTATTATTATCGTTATTAGTATTCGTATCGTTATTATTATGATCAAAATCGGTGTTTTCATTAATACTATCATTTTGTTAGTCATTATTGTTATCTTTTCTATAGTACTCCTGCACAGGCTATTATCATTAGTAGCAATAGTATTATTGTTGATGTATTTATTTCCGTTATTTTTTTTTGTGTTACAACTTTTCTGTTATTATTGCTTATATTAATATCATTATCAATATTGCTATTATTATTATTGTTCTTGTTATCTTTATTATCTTTATCAATATTATATTCGTAATCTATATTGATTTTTTCGTTATCATTATCATTATTATTATTATCGTTATTATCATCATTTTTGTCATCATTGTTATAATTATCATTACTTTTTATCATAAGTACCATATTATTACTGCCATTATTATAATTATCAGTATTATTATTATGAGGGTTCTTATTGTTATCGTTATTAGTATTACTGTCAGATAATATTATTGTTATTTTACTATTATTATCGTTACTATTATTGTTTTTTTATTATTATAATTATTATTGGCCGTGTTTTTACTGTTCTCATTATCATCAACATCAATATCATCACAATAATCATTATTATTATCATGTCATCATCATTTTCATCATCATAATCATTATCATTATCACTTTTGTAAATGACCACTACGGACTGCGACAAGACAATGCTCTCGCTGTATCATATACACTGTGGTCTATTGCATTGTCCGGCACACTGCAGTAAGAAAGATGTCGCATTTGATTTTCTTTTTGATCAAATCTAGAACATCGCAAATTCAAGTGACATGATTTTTTTCTTTTCTGTGTTACATTTTTAAATCGTTTTTGAAGTTATCTGATTATGACGCTAAATAAACAGTGAAA
>NC_091562.1:25091054-25098554 GCF_042767895.1 Penaeus vannamei
GGAAAGGGTTGAAGGTGGAGGGAGAAGAAAAGGAAAAGGAAAAGGGAGAAGGGAGCCGAAAGGTAGATGGAAGAGTGTGAAAGAGAGACAGAGAAGTACCTCATTTGTTTTTGCTCCGTGAAATTTCCTCGTGTCCCGCTGTTGTTCCTGTTATCATTATCCTTATTATTATTATTATTATTATTACTATTTTATCATAATCATTATTATCAGTTTCATCATTATCATTACTGTCATTACTTCTATTAATAACATTATCATGATCATCGTTATTATCAGTTATTATTATTAGTAGGATCATTATCAGTATCATCATTCTAATCATCATCAGCATCATTGCCTTCGTAACAATCATAATTATTAGTATCTATATCATTACCATAATAGTGATTATGATGCTAATACCAACAATGATGAAACCACAATAAGATGATGATAAAAATGATAGGAATAATGATTGTGAGGTCTTCTCCGACCCCCCCCCCCCCCGTTCCGCCATACCGCCCTTGCCTTCCCCTTCTCCTCCCCCTTGCTTCCCTTCGCCGTCCCTGCACCTCCTTTTTTGCTTCAGTTCCCCCTTTACCTTTATTTCCCTCACCTTTTCAACTCTGACTCCTCTTCCTTCTCTCTCTCTTCTCATTTACCCTTCTCTGAAACCTGTACTCTATTTACTCCATTCTCTACTTTCGTCTCTTCTACCTACTTTCCCTCGTTTTCTTTCACTCCTTACTCGTTCATTCTTTCGTTCACTTTCATCTTTCCCCGTTTCCTCTTTTTTCTTCTATCTCTATGCTACTCTCTTCGTGTTCTACTTTTCTTATTTCTCCGCCATGCTGTCTTACTCTTTTCTGTTTCTTGTTTTCTCTCTATTGCTCCTCCCTCTGATCATCTTTCTTCTTTCCTCTTTTACTTTGTGAACGATTTTCTTTTTTTATCACTTTTTCGCATACTAATTTCTTCCTCGTTTTCTATTTTCCCTTTCCTTCGGTAATCTCTTGTTCATTTCTTTCATTTCCATCTCTTGGTTTACGTTTATTTCTCTCCTTTTCGTCCCTTTTATTAATTTTCCTTCCTCATCCCACCCCATATCCTCCACGCTAATACCCTACCAGTCCTCTTGGTACCCTCGACCCTTGGTCCCGAATCCTGTCCCGAACCTTGGGTAATCCAGCGGGCGGCGCTCAAACACGCTGGAGATGATTCCCGCCCACACACGCGCTACACCTTGATTGTATAACTGCCAAGCCATGATATATGCAATATGTTAATAAAAACTATTGTGTTTATTGCTTCACGATTGTAAAGTCTTTATTTCTCAAGAGGAAGATTTTTTTTTAATTGGATAGGAGCCTGTGTTATTCATTTTTAATACTTATTTTACTTAAAGGATAAATGACTCCTAGACGAATCCCTCCACTTATTTTAGAATTTATCATTTATATTAACTCTTTAAGGCTTTTTATTTAATCTCTTAAACAATTCTTTAATCTTAGTTTAATGATCAAACATTTATTGATCTTTGAATATTTTTCTCGTTTCATACTTACGACCTGTTACTTCACCTACGTAATTACTATGTTTACTGATTCATAAAGGATTATTGCCGAAGACACTCGCGGAATCATGCATATTGCTGTGTGATTTTACTTTTTTCTGGCATTTGTTTTAGCGTTTAGATTTAAAGTTTTACTGAGTCTGGTAACGGTGCTTATAGCAGCTACTGTTTTTCTCTAAGGCTCTTTTGTGTCAGTTTTATACCAATTTTTCTTAACATTTTTAACTAATACTTCCGTTGCATGATCTGTTTATAAATGATTGTATTTAATGTTTGCTAAGATAACTTCTGCCACAGTGATGTGGCTCACGTGTATACAAACAGCCTCCAAATAAACCTGTACGGAAGTTGTCTCTGGACTCGGTGTTTGTGATTTTCCCCTGGATAACCCTTTACTGTGGCGTCGCTGGAACATCAAGGAAAGGTTGTGTTTGACCCTATTACATGCCAGTTAGGGAATAGCTGGACGCGTTAATGTTACAGTTAATGTTTACAACCAAGACGGTTCATTTGGATTGGCTTGTACTGGTCGGGGATGCCCCCTTTTTACAATCTTTACAAGTCCAATTTAATAATAACGTCACTTTAAGACGAGGGGACATAGGAACATTTACTATTCTTTTATTTTCTTAATTGTTTTCAGTTGCCTACCAATGGCGTTTTTTATTTCATACACAAGGAGTCAAGAATCCACATAGCCAGAACCATCCCTGGGGTATGGGCCGATACGTTTCCTCGTGGGGGAAGTGAACGGGCCGCCCCCCTCCCGTCTTCTCTCCTTAGGCCCTGAGCCGCCATCCACCACTAGGTAGGGTGATTTTCGGGCTTCCCCTCGACGGTAAACCTTGCGCTATTGATGGTAATATTTCATTTCATATTAATGGACATTATGATTACGAAAAAAATAATCGTAATACTACTATTATTACTGATGATAACTGTAATAACAAAATTATAGCAATTATGCCAATAATGCTAATAAGGATTATGACAATCATAATAATAATGATAAACATAACGGATTAATGATGATTGATATCATCACTGATATTCCCATTTTATATGCACTCACTCAAACACGCACACACATGCATATATATTTGTTTGTTTGTGTGTTTGTATGTGTATGTGTGTGTGTGTGTGCATGTGTGTGTGTGTGTATGTTTGTGTTATGGATAGGACTGACTATGTACATAAAATGAACAATTTACTTTTCGATGCTTCTGTTTACAGGAAAGTGAGAATAGGTGATGGGTTGATAGAAGCTGCCAGATTCAAGAAGAAGGCGAGGGATTTACTCTGCGGACGGCTAGTGGGAAAGGCTTGCTTCACCTGCTGGAGGAGGCCTTCCGCAACCCGTCCATGACAGGTCTCCCGAAGGTGCACAAGCCAGGTGTACCAATGAGACCGATCACTTCTGGCATTGGCAGCGCTCCCCATCGTCTGGCGGAGTGTTTGGCGAAACCCGTCTCCGCCGCCATGGGAGTCATCAGTGATTCCCACCTCAAGAACTCTGGGGACCTCATCGGACGTCTTCAGAATTTTATATATAAAAATAAGAAGATAGCCAGTTTTAATGTTAAATCCCTTTTTACGAATGTACCCACAGATGGAGTAATCTGGGTAGTCGAGAGGGTAACCGAGTTCGCAGGGGAAGAGTACCAACAAATCAGCGGTCTTGCCATGGGCTCCCCTCTGAGCGCAGTCCTGGCCTGCCTCTTCATGAAGACTTTAGAAAGGGACCACTACAGGGATATAATCGGCATGCACTCGACTTGGGTTCGATACGTAGATGACTTCCTTGTCATTGTCCTCAGAAGGTCGTGTTTACACCATACGTTGACACGGCTGAACTCCGTCCACGAGAAAATCCAGTTCACCGTGGAGAAGGAAGTGGATCAGAAGTTACCTTTCCTGAGCACTCTGATCCACCGGGGTGACGATGGCCCACGTTTCTCTGCATACAGAAAGCCTACGAATAAAGATGATTATATCCACTATTACTCCGCCCACAGCAGTAAAATAAAATCTGGGGTAGTAATTGGCTTCTTTCTCCGGGCACTGAGGATCTGCAGCCCTGAGTTTCTTGAGACTGAGGTTTCATATGTAATTCTTTTATGTAACATAAATATCGAAAAAGTCTCCTGTTAAACCTCAGAAAGAAGACGGAGAGCATACTTGCAAAATCATACCCAGTGACATCCTCTGACTTCCTCATATTTCCTCCATGTAACGTTTCCCAGGCGCTTAGCAAATACTTTGGAAAAACAGTGAAAATCGCCAGCACATCCGGGGAAAAGACTACATGATATGATACGAGACAAAAAGCAGCTGAAAAGCAACTCCAGCAGTGCAGTCAGCATATCGCATAATCTGCAGCAGTTGCGATAAGGCTTACTTTGGTGAAACGGGAGGTAGCTTCAACACCAGGCTCAACGAACATCGAGCCGACGTCCGTCACCACAGGACTTCCAATGACATGGTAGTTCATGTAAATGAAGCTGGACATCTACCGAACTGGAAGGAAGCCGAAGTAATCCATGAAGGATTGAGTAAACATAAAAGGAAGGTCATGGAAGCTGCATACATCGCGACTGAGTAGAATATGAACACCGCATCAGGCAGGTATAAAGTATCCAAGGTCGCGGCTGCAATCATTACGAGTGCGAGGTCACATTCGTCAGGTGATCTACCACCTCCCATGTAGTATATATATACTATGTATTTTCTATTATGTATAACACATGAGTTAACTCGAAATAGTTGAATTATTTGTCTTCAGAGAAAAGGCCCGGGCGAAGCATGACCGCTAATATAACTAAACTTACCTTATGTATGTATTTCTGACGAAAACATAATCGAAACTGGTCAAATACATCTCTTGTACTGTGAATATATCCAATCTCATTCATACCTTTTCTATACAAGTGTATATATATATATATATATATATATATATATATATATATATATATATATATATATATATATATATATATATATAGAGAGAGAGAGAGAGAGAGAGAGAGAGAGAGAGAGAGAGAGAGAGAGAGAGAGATGTACAAATATATACATATATGTATATATGTATAATTACAAATATATATATATATATATAAAAAAATATATATATATATATATATATATATATATATATATATATATATATATATAAATGTATGTGTGTGATATATATACATACATACACACACACACACACACACACACACACACACACACACACACACACACACACACACACACACACACACACACACACACACACACATACATACACACACACATATATATATGTATATATGTATGTATATATATATATATATATATATATATATTTATATTTATATTAATGAATATATATATATATAGAAATATATATATATATATATATATATATATATATATATATATATATATATATATATATATATATATATATATGCATGTATATATATGTATATATATATATATATATATATATATATATATATATATATGTACATATATATATATATATATATATATATATATATATATATATATATATATATACATGCATATATATATATATATATATGCATATATGTATATATGTGTATGCATGTATGTATATATATATATATATATATATATATATATATATATATATATATATATATATATATATATATAATGGTAATATCACACACACACACACACACACACACACACACACACACACACACATAATAACATTGTTCCTTTATGACAATGTATGTCTACCTATTTATGCTCTTATTCTTTTTACTCTCTATATTCAAAAGGACCTTGCGTATCCCTCTCGTTCTTTCTTCTTCATTTTTAGTTTCCGCTGTTTTTTACGTTTTAATGATGCGATAACCCAAAACATAGGAAACAATAACATTGTCCTTTTAGTCTTGCGAGAGGTACAGTGACTGCACTTTAAAATCTTTATTACACCACACTATTTTTCGTTTTTCTCTTTTGTTATTGTTTTGGTTAGATGGTATTTGCCCCCCCCCTCTTTTTATAAGTGGGGTTGATATTCTTTCCTAATAACGCATATGTATGACGCCCTCGATATAACACTAATGGGGAGATATATGTCACTGCTACAGGTCGCTTTCTTCGTTTTTGTATGTTTGTTGCCTCTTTTCCTGGTAAACATTTTTTTTTTCTTTTTTGTATTCCCATGTCTAAACCGAAATGTTTTCATTTATCTGTCTCTCGTTTTCTCCATATGCCTGTCTGCATGTCTTTGTTTCATTTCTCCCTGTCTTCTTTCTCTTCTTCTCTTACCATTTCCCACTTGCTCCTTCTCTTTCTTCTCACTCTCTTTTCTACTTTTTCTTGATTTGTATCTCCGCAGTCAATCCATTTTCTATAGACTGTACTCTTACTGTTTCTTCGAAAAAGACCAGGTTTTCTCTCCTTTGTTTTGCTATCTCGACATCAAGGGAGGAAGCTTCACCTGCGTCTGTGAATGCTGCAAAAATCCTTCGTCGGTCTTGAGGAAAAGTTCCGACGCGAGGACAAGAGTGACCGCATGAAGGCAACAAAGGCTCAATGGGAACAGGTAGAGTAAACAGACGGAGAAGGAGAGGAAGAGAAAGGAGGAGAAGAAAAAAATGACAAAAAAGGCACATTACTGTACCTTCGTTAACTACAGGAGAAAGTTTATTCGTTGTCAGCGTTAGAGAAAGGATAATTGTCCTTTGTAAATACAGAAAACGGGTTTATGTTCTGCTGTTTAGATTGTTCCGTCGTTTCCGTCCAATATTCCACGCTTAACTTTTGTGGGAACGACGCCATTCTTTTTTTTCTAGAGTGAGATACAGCTGTCGAAAGTAATCTGAAAGTAAATGTTTCCTGCGTTATTGCTATAACTGTTTTGTTGATAATTTTGGAAACTGTAAAATCACCAACTCTACAGAATGGCCCAGACACACGAAAGTTACAGCGGCAGGTTTTGTTGCGCGCCGCCCGTTCTCGCTGTCTAATGGGGCTGTGCTTCGACCTCGCGACAATTTCTTTTTCATTACGACGACAGCTTCTACAAGATGAATTACTCGGAACTCTTTGCATAATGAAGTTACAAGGGGAAGGGGGAGGCGTGCGTTTAGGGAGAGGAAGACGGCGTGTGCGCAAGAAGAGGAGGGTTTAATCGCTCAATTAATTCAGCCGCGGCGCCCATTCCCGCTGACAATTACGGGAGACTTACGCCCGGACTTCGAGGAGGAGAAAACACTCGAGCGCCCCAGCCAACTTATGCGAAATGCGGAGACATAAGATGCTGGAATTATGACTCCGATTCGGAATACAGCGGAGCAGAGCGAAGAGCTTCCGAGCAACGACCCCGACTCCGTTTCTTCATTTTATTGCCATTATTTTCTTCCGTTTCTCGGGTGACATTTCTGGAACTGGGATTATGTCTCTCGTAAACCTTGAATGAATGTTGTGCTTTTAGAAAGGAGAGAGAGGGAGGAGCAGGAGAAGCGTTGTTCAAGATGGTGACAAAAGGTCGTTCTCTTCATCGCTTCCTCAGTGCCATCTTCACAAAGTTTGTCTACTTGTTAATGTGCTCAGTACCTGCTTTTTGTCATTGGAGAATCATTCCTCGTACGAGCCCCAATATATATATGTGCGTGTGTGAATAAATATAAATATAAACACACACACACATATATGAATAAATATAAATATAAATGTACACACAAACACCATCATCCACTGGGGAGCTAACGCCAATGGGGACGCAAGCCGCCAGGCAGGTACTCGGCCCATCTTATGTTCTTCACGGCAGATTTGATCGATCTGCTTATGTCACAACCTCATAGGTCGTCCCATAGATCTCCATCCTTGGTTCTCTCGAACAGAGACAATCTGGTGGGCAGGATCCTCCTGCGGGAAACGAGCCAAGTGCT